>NW_019727402.1:1339409-1478129 GCF_002891405.2 Cryptotermes secundus | reverse complement strand
CTGACAACCTCACAGCCATCTGTGATCCAGCTCTCTAGAAAATGTAAATGTAAATCTCGACGTCTCACAACCCTATGGGACTCCACGGTCTGTTAGAGGGACAGTTTTACCTTCCTTCACAATGCAAAACAAACTTTTCGATCTGTGTAGAAGCAAGTAAAAAGATCAATTCAGTTGCTTATCCCAAAGCGCCCGGAATAAAATAATATAATATTTATTATTTAGATATAATTTTTATCATACGCGTATTCATTTCTTTCATCAGTAATCTGTCAAGACGACAGGTCCACAGTTTCTTCCAAAACAGTTCCTCCACTTGATGCGATCTAGAGCTTTACAGAAAAAAAAAATCCTCAAAACTTTTGGACCAAATGGAAATTTAGTCTTGCATTCATTTTAGGAAGCATGATGAAGAGAGAAGCATAAAATGTATGTTCAGTTTCATACCACGACGAAGTGCTGCACACAGATTCAATTACAAAATGATTCCTTCTAAGTTTAAATTTTCTTATTATGTTGTGTCTCATTCCATACTCCTGTCATTTCCAATTCCTCTGTCCTGGTTTAAACAAGGTTTCTTTTATTGCTAGTGGGGTGGGACTAAGTCCCTTGTACTGCGGCCACTTCTGGCCTATTGTACCAGCCCCAGATGATAGGTGAAGGTGATTGTGGAGCAATTGTTGGAATGAAGATTGGCAGGAGAAAACCTGCCCCAGCGCCACTTTGTCTACCACAAATCCCACTTGACTAGACCCGGGATCGAATCCGGGCCGCCGCGGTGGGAAGCCGGCGACTAACCGCTTGAACTATGGCGCGGCCCTAAACAAGGTTAATGCGATCCACTCCCTGCTTGATTGTCAGGTACTTTTATTCATGGATAATGAGAACAGTTTCTTTACGTTAGTTAACATTGATGTTAAAACAGAAATTATCTCTCACGCCAGGATTTCTTTCGTGTAACTATATTCTTATGAAATACAAAAATAAAAAATTAATTCATTCATTTTAAAAAGTAAATTTCTACTTCAGCAATAATGCATCGTATCCTAGGCATTCAAAATCAGTCCTAAGAGCTCATGTTATGGTAAAAAGTTTGTTTTTACCTGTTCCATCTGAGAACATTCTATTACAGAACCTTAAACTGGATTTTGAAGAAAAAAAAAAGGACGAAACAACAAAATTTCCTAATATTAAGGGAACTACTTCAATATTTACTTTTAAACACTATGGTGCATGAATATGGTTTTGTGAAATCAGGAGTATGAAATATACATAGAGAGTTGGGGGGGGGGTAATATCTCTGTTAGTGTCTAAGTAATAATTGGAATCAGGAATTAACAGTGTAACTCAATTTAGGCCCCTTAATAGCAATAATTATCATAAATTTAACGATAAATTGACATTTATTTAGCAGCACAAATTACTCATTACATTCAATGAAACCAGTAATTTCAGACCCAAATCGCTAGTTGCAACTACCATAATCAATAGAGTAGAGAACTGCAGTTGTAACTATAAACAAGAGAACTTATGCGACTACGAGTTGCAGCAGTCTTTATCTCTGACGTGCAGAAATGGTGCCCGCAATACACAGTATGTAAATTATGCTTCTAGGATTGAGATAAAATGGAGACAAGTCGCAGCCCTCCTGCAGTAGAAGTAAAACGACGCTCCATTATAGCATTTCTAATGGAAGAGAACAATTCTACGTTGGTGTTTAGCAGAAGAAAGAAGCAGCAAAAAAAAAAAGACCTTTTTGATCTCGGAGGAAGCACTGCTCCTTTCCATGAAAACTAACGTTATGGCATCTAGAATCTATTAAAATATGTATCGTAAAACAAACCTCCTTGATATGACATACGCCGCACAGATAACGGAGAAATTTCCGGGAAGGGAAGAGATATTAAGGTGATCTCATAAGCCTCCTTTTATATTTTTAAATAATAAAATTAGGCTACGTATGAGAGAGTTCTCACAATAGGAATCCTGACAGAAACTAATATTAAGCGACTCTTTAACAACAACAGAAGTTTAATTTTGTACTCCAATCTATATCAGGCTTCACACATTTTCATAATTTATTCTTTACAATTTACAATTCTTTACAATATATTGTCACATGTCACAGTGACTAAGACGCAGGTTTGGATCGGTAATTGGATTTATTGGATACTTATATGTCGTAACTACGAATACTAATACTTATACCACTACTGCTGATTTACACAATTTACAGTCACTCGACACTAATATTCTCAGTGTTCTGCACTAGCCCTCACGGATTTATAACACAGGCACTATAAAAGTCTCACACTTTCCCAATATCACTGTGCTACCTCACACATGGAGTCTTCAAATCACAAGTTAAATCTTCACAGGCTGACTTCTTGAATTATTCTTCAGCTATGAGCTTCCTGTGGCTATTTCCTACAGGGAACTAACTCGTTCCTGAACCTAAAGCATTCTGTCGCTTATATAGCCAAGGAACGGACAAGAGACGCATGTCACATGACAACTACCCACCATTGCGTGACGTCACACGGAAAAAACAGCATGCTCTATTGTTGCGTGTTGGCCCGTGCTTACAGAGCCGTTGCCTGGCAATGCGTTGTTCAAATCCATTACAATATGTTTACTGAGTATATAAATCCACTAATATATACCCAGATTTGCGGGGGCTTTATTACTGTAATGTTTCTAGTATTAGTGCGTAAATTCCAAAAGCAAACCAATTTTCGCTTCAGGCTGGCGTGATACATAACTTCTCCGTGCAACCAGACTGTAACGTGACCAGCACAATTCAGTGTGCGGGCCAGACGCTATAACTAAAAGCCTCGCTCTAATTATCGACATCATTAACCGCATTACAAGGACCAGAGGAGAAATGGGCCGCAGGATAGAGTCAGGAATGTAGCATCCGGCTTTACTGAACACGAGATGTGGCCAATGCTCAGGTATTATGAAAACGTTGAGGGCTTCAAGAGGTAAAAAGGAAAGTTGTCCCAGTGCTTAATTAATGAAGCAACAAGCCAGGAAGACATATGGGGCAATGGAGGTATACCTCCACATTTCTTGACCTCTACGCTATATGGTGGTGAGTGGTCAGCTTCATACCCCGGCTGCTTTATCCCCGAGGAAATCGCCCCCAGTACCCAGTGAATAGGAGAATGGGTGGGCCCCAGAACCGGTCTGGGCACCATGGAGAAGAGAATAATCTTACTCCTGCCGATAATCGAGCCCGGGCCGTCAAGCTCGTAGCTATACCGACTGAGCCAAGTATATTACTTAATATTTCATCATAGACTTCCTATATCTTACATCTTAGTCAGCTTTTGTTATCAATGTTAGGACAACATAGAATTAGGACGTAGGGGGATGTAAGAAATAGGATAATAGCAGGATGGAGAAAATTAGATTCTGAGTATTTTCACAATTTCTACTCTCCGCTTGGTATTGTTAAATTTACTAAATCAATTGCGGAAAAATATGTGGGTCACGTAGCACGAATGAGATGAGAATTCAATACAAATCTTTAAGCGGAAACAATCAAGATAAACACAATTTGACAGATCTAGGTGTAGATGGAATTGAAATTAATATCACATAATAGAATTTATGAGCGTAACGTAGATTAATCTTGCCCAGGATATGGTTCATTTGAGTGCTGTTGTGAACATAGCATCGCGCATTCCGGTTAGATGTAAGCCTTGTGTGTTTTCTAGAGCAGGTGAGCCATTTTGAACTTTACTTAAAAACTTTGCATGACGTAAATGAATAATTCAACCCAATAATAATAGAATGACTTCAACTGGTTTGAAATATTGATCGGCAACGGACATCACTAATGCACTGACAAGTGAGGCTACTAGTCGAGATATAACGTGGCGAGTCGAATCAACGTAAATTTCTGTATAAATACGTTTATTGATCTCTCCTGTGCGTCTGTCTGCCTGCTGACATACATTATGAAGTGTTCCGACCAGAAACATACGAATAGCTTTAACATCCATAACTAAAGTTTTTGTGAATTCTTGAAAAAAAACGGTAATTATCACGGGGATCTTTTTTGAGAACAGGAATAATAGGGGTGTTAAGAATAATAGCTGCGACCTGTGTCTTGTATTCTATAATGGGCATTCCAGAAATCGATTGACAGTTACAAAGAACCAATATTGCGTAACACGTATGTCACAGCAAGACAGATATAAGGGTCAGGGTTAAACAAAGGCGAAACCAATGGGCATGATAAATATTGAGTTTAAAAATGACGTTACAAGGAGAGTTGTCAGGGGAAAATGTGGTAATATGGCGGATATTATGATCATAAAAGGGAACATAACCAATGCTTATTAAAGGTTTATTTTACTTTGGTTGCAAACAGAGCCGCAGAAGGGGAACAAGCACTATCTAACAGCAAAAAGTGGCGGTACCCTGCACAGAACACAATACAATATACACAAAAACTTGATCACCGTTACTCACGGCATCAAATAGGAAAACAGGACATACACCACTTACACGCGGAAAATCACGACGCATTATATGCATATAATTGAAAAAACGGGAGACTCCGTGAATACCCCTCTGCCTCGCGATACATCATCATAGACTGCAAAAAGCTTAATTCGATTTTAACTTTTAACCTCTTAACTCCTAACTGAGTTATGAGTCTTACTTTTTTTGGATTGATATTAAAATTTGTAATGAAGCAAGAATCATATGAAATTTATATGTATGACCGCTAATATAAATCTTCATTAGTAATCCAATTAAATACGAGTGTACTTTTCATGAATATTTACCCGATGATGATCCTTCTGGATCGAAACGTGTAGCAAATGTACATGGTAAACGAATACTAATTCAATAATATTGACATGTTTATTACGAATTTATTGTGTTGACGGTTGTGCAATAGTACTATATAGGTTCATTTTACGTTCAAAGGTACACTAATATGGCAGAAACAGGATGTAAAGGCTGGAAACTAAATATATATTACAAGAAGTTCTCGGAAGAACTAAAAGCCCACTTTCTTTTGATACGCCATGAATCGCACACAAAACGATGCGTTCATCAACGACCGTCTTTTCTGGCTCAACTATTCTGGCTTTCAGAAATTATGGGAGATATACAGAGAGCCACAAAGACAGCAAGGTGATGTCATAAGCACCCTCTTATTTTTTTAAAATAAGGAAAATAGCCTAGTAGTGAGAAATTATACGATCTATTGCCACTGCAATGAAAACCTAAAATCTCGTATGACCTCTGTAACAATAAAATTTTGTTCAGAATTAGAGCCGCGTAAGACAATTCTCTGAATTTCAGCAAACGGAAACAAACATGGACTGGCTCACATAGAAGTTTACGTAAATGTTCTCCACGCAGGAGTCTATTCCAATCTAAAATAAATGGATTGACTAATATTTTTTTTCCCGCGCGTCACATGCGAATCGCGAGCGAGGCTTTGTGCATGTAATTTCTGTAATTTACATATTGCAGGAGATGACAAGGCGATGCAGACAGAAGAGGTGAAGGCATGTGGCTGAGGAGAGCTTGCTACTCCAAACTATTATCGCGGAGGTTAGAAGCCACAAAAAGTACGCGATGGAGAGACACTGGAGGCCGGTACCGGCATTAATCTTCCAAAGGGAGAATGGAAAGCTCTGAGAAATAGTCACATACAAGAACTGTCCCATAAGACTCCATTTCCTTATTTACTTATTCTATCCTGAATATGAGGGCAGCAGATTTATCTGAGACCTTGACACTTATCTACCATTCTACACGGCGTTACATTTCAGAAAACCATAACCGTAGAAGTTACAATTGTTTTCTAATCTCCTTCTCTGCATTTTCTATCTTTTATCTTCTCTCACTTCCTATTCTTAATTTTCTCCACTCTTTCAATATCATTCTTCCCTTCTTAACATTCTCTTCCTTCATTTCTTTCTACCTCTACATCCCTTTTCCCATTCGTTCTCTTGTCTTCTTTTCCATCCTCCTTCCTTCCTGTGACCCTTCCCTTTTTCAACTTACTCCTATTTCTCCCCCTCCTCTCTTTCTCTTACTCCTCCGCTTCTCCTTCTTCTCCACTTCTACTTCTACCTCCTCCTCTCTTAACCTCTCCATATACTTCGCCTCTTGCTCATATTTATCCTTCTCATTGTCCTCCCACTTCTACTTCTCCTCCTCCTCTCTTAACCTCTCCATATACTTTGCGTCTTGCTCATATTTATCCTTCTCCTTGTCCTCTCACTTCTACTTCTCCTCCTCCTCTCTTACCCTCTCCATATACTTCGCCTCCTGCTCATATTTATCCTTCTCCTTGTCCTCCCACTTCTACTTCTCCTCCTCTTCTCTTAACCTCTCCATATACTTCGCCTCCTGCTCATATTTATCCTTCTCCTTGTCCTCCCACTTCTACTTCTACTCCTCCTCTCTTAACCTCTCCATATACTTCGTATACTGCTCATATTTATCCTTCTCCTTGTCCTCCCACTTCTTCTTCCTCCATGCCCAGGCCTGCACAAATGAACATTCAGTTCTGTTCGTCTGTTTCCCTTTAAAATATCTCGCCGTTAAGTCAAGAATACAACGAGTACTTACTTCACATGCCAGGGTTAAGTACATCCAGCGTCAACACTAGACGCTGTATTAACTGCCTGTAATGAGTAAACAGTGAATGTACGTGGCACACAATGATGCGAAAGGGCGACTGGAAATTTGCTAATGATTCTCTAATGATGTGGCTAATGGCTAATTCATTACGACATAATGATGTTGAACAATGTTCACTGTCTGATACACACGTGACAACTGATGGATCACCTCGGCTGTTTTCTGGTTACCCTTCCTTGCCAACTCTCTGAAGCCTCTGAATAGACCGAGACGTAGAGAGTACAGCAGAAAAGTTGGTGAAAAGGAAAAATCGTGGGAGAAAAAAACTCCGTGGCCTGTAGTCCGAAAGCGAATTAAACCGACCGAGCGACCGCTGTTTGTCGGCGAAGTTAGAGCCAGCATTTGAGGATAGAGGGTGTCGCGTGGTCAGCGCAACGGATCCACATGATCGTTAATCTCGGTTTTCTAGACCGGACCCGCTACATTTTCATTCAAGTAGCTCCTCAATTATCCTCACGAGGCTGAGTGGACCCCGTTCTAGACCCACTACCTCTCAGAAAATCCTGTAGCGTCGGGAATTGAACCCGGGACCTCTGGATCTGGACTCAGGAATTCTGACCACTAGACCACATAGACGGTCATGGGAGCAGTGAGAGCTACTTTGTTGCTGGGAGAGTCAAAATTACACAGTAAGACATTAATTTAGAAAATCAAAATCCTTTGATCACTGTCTCAAACTACTGCTTCTAACCATCCTAAAACTTCTTCACTATCACTCTACTGTTGTTAGGACAAGCGGGCGAAACCTGGGAACCTTCTAACAAAATGATGCTTTTCACCCTCACTGCAATAAATTTTATTTCTTTACCCCCATGACTGTTCACTTTCTCCTATTCTTCTGACACAGTTTCTACACCCCCTCTATCCTTCTTCAGTCATGAAACCTCTTGTTCATACAGTTCATGGAATTTCAGCTCTTACCCCAAAGAAGACACACTGAATCTTGTAGGGCCCTACCTTCTGAAACACTATGCCAATGAGACTGGAATAGGGTTTAATTCACGACTACAATTCCCAGATTTCCAGAAGATAGTCCACCATGCCTTAAATAGTTAATATTAAAAAAATACTGGAATTGGTCCGGGTTGCTACCACAAAAAAATAATATGGAAGAAATTGCCCGTGCAACAATAGTCAATCATATGGAACAGAATTAATTCAATCTTCCATAACATTCTGTATTATATATATCATATTGTAGCGTGTAGAGCCGTTTCTATGCAACGACCGCGAGATGGATGGATATATCAGGGCCGTTTCTGGGCAAAGGATCAGTAAACACGTTCCCGCAGCAACAGACACGAAGGCAACGATGGCACAAATATAGGACTGTGTTTTCTATGCGGCCCATTCCGAGGAGTTATAAGGAAGAAAATGGAGGCGAAGAAGTCGGTTTTCTATGAGAGTCTGTGGTAAGAGGAATTGAGAGGGCGAAGCCGAAGAATCTCCATTGTTAGAAGCCGCCGCTAGGGAACGGCTAGTGAAGAGACAAGGCTGGAAAAGTCTTATCGGGTGCTGTGGTAATTTGTAAATTGTGGAGATTGGCGGTGGCGCTGTAACTGCTTGTAGTTCCGAGTCGTGTGTTTATGTGGTCTATAGAACCATTCATCAATCCAAACCCCGTCTATAGTCACCCATAGACAATATAAAATGCACAGACTGACCTTGGTACTGAATCTGTGGTCTATTCGGATAGTGTGGGTTCCAATCTTGGCTGATGAGGTTGATATCCTGAATAGAACTTCGACGAAATTCCTGGTAATAATTTTAAACGGGCGAGGAATAATTTCTCTTCCGGCTTTTCTCATTCATTGTAAATAATCTTACTGCTAGCCCATGAAGTGTTAAATAAAGATCTTTGTTGGTGTAGGATCGTTGAATTACACAGTACCCAAAGCACAATGTAAAATGCTCTGTATGTATCTTCATGCCTTTTTCATGTAAATTTTCTGACGTGCCATCAGATCTTGGACGTACGGGTGAAGAGGCAACATGGAAGCTTCGAATGAACTTCTAGCTTGATGGTAGCATGGAAAGTAATATAATTAGAACAAGAACTTATCCAGTTTTATGAAATACCTTATTTCGTAGTCCCACACTTTAATTTAAGCATACGGAGCCATCTATTGAGAACTATGGAACGCATACTTAATTTCGTGGGGAATTCAGATTGTAGTAACACAAAACATAGTGCATCACGCAGGTTTATCCTGTCCTTTACATTTTCAATTGCGTCGCTATGCCCACTTCCTAACAGAGACATGTAATTTGCCCCAGAATTTACCCTACGAACGTTATATCTGCAAAGCATTTAATTAACTCCCCTTCTAACACACGCCTACACTCCAACAAATTGGAGAAAATGGACGTTTTTGCTTCAAAGTATAAGGTATTCATATCTGTGATAATTAAACTGGAAGCATTAGACATGTCGATCCTTCTCCTACGCTGAAACTTTCTGTTGTTCTTTCGTGTACTCAGTTTCCGACCTCCAAGAAAAGTTAATAATGACAATACATTCTCATCTCAGCTGAACTTGAATGGCCTTAGTAGAATACGACCTACAAATATATTTAATTAAACCTCACCATGTCTGCTTCACATTAAAAATATCCCAGGTCTGATTCTTGTCCGTGAAGGCGCCTTTCTACACAATATTCTTACTTTTTAGTCGGAAATAAACACTTTAAAATAGGCCACTATACGCTGTTTTCTGCATTCCTTCAAATATATCGTTCACAATCGTCATATATTTGGAGAATATATAACTTAACTAATCCCATGGAGCGACGGTCACGATAGCCGAGCGGTCCAAGGCATGCATTGTCTTCTCCCGCTCGGAAAACGGGATCGTGGGTTCGAATCCCACTCAGGACATGGATGTTTCGTGTTTGTGTATGTGCGTTTTTCTGTTTGTGTACAGGTAGAGGCCCTACGACGAGCTGAACACCCGCCCAAGGATCCTTGCCGGAGTTTCACTGAGGTAGGCCAAGGCCCAAATTGGGGCTGTAGCGCCAAAGAAAAAAAAATCCCATGCAGCCGACTATTAGGATGATTAATGAATGATAAACTGGAAAGAATGTGGACAGAAGTGGCGGTGGCCTATTTTAGGATATTGTGCTGGTATTTTCCTTGAGAAATTGATACAAACAACGAAAAGCCTTAGTCAGGGTAACCGGTGTCTCGCCCGAGATTAGAACCAGGCACCTTCAGAGTAGAAGTCAGAAGCGACGAAGCTTAAGCCAATTTACTCGTCAAATAGAACGGAAAAAACAAAATATATCTGAAGGGGATGGACGCCAAACAGGGCAAATATCATGGTCAGACATGATAGACCCGCATTATAAGCCCGTCAGTAAACCCGCGCTTCGAATAATACGCCGTAGTCTACAGATTGTGACTTGTGATACTTCACTGTCTTAATGAATGATCCCGGAAATTATGATAATGAAATGCCACAAGAACTTAGAGCAGCAAGATAGATGCAGTGCAGTTCCATCAAAGTTCTGACACCTACCACGAGAGGGTTTTATCAGCTAATTCCAGCTTCTCCGGATGTCCGTGTAGCTACAGTCACTTGTCAGTAGCTCTGATACCGATTTCAAATCCTTCCTGCACAGTGCCAAAAGATAACAAGTTGGTCAAAAGCTGAGTAAGTCTGGACGAAGATTTGAAGGAACTAAAATATCAGACAAGATTACTGTGAAGCCGCAAGTATGATGGAACTTGGAATACGTTCATAATGATATCACATAAACGTGCTAGCCTCCAGCGGAATTAGAAACATGTTTCTAAGTAGAAACTTCTGACCAGTTAGAACTGGCCCATCAGGTTTGTGTCACTATTTCCAATTTGAATGTGACTCCTGTGGGACTTGCCATGTTCTTTGTATCATCATTCAATAAGAAACTCAGAAAAGAGTAACAGATTCAATTTTCTGAAGACAGCCCAACATGAAGAATTTACTGTGAACAATTCTCCTTCCTGCCCACGGCCCTTAACTAATTTCATGCAGCTGAGACCGTCTTGAGATTCCAATAATTATTTAACAACTCAAAAAATTCTCGGAATTTTATGGAATCTTAAGGTTCATTACTATGTTCACAAGAGCCGTGAATCAGATAAACCCAGTCCTCATCCTTATATTCTATATCTTTGAAGTGCATTTTAATATTATCTTCCAAATTACGTCTAGTTGTATTTTCGGGTTGTCACATCAACTTTTTCGCATTTGTCTTCTCCTTTATATCTGCTACAAGTTCTGGCAATGCCATCCTAATTGATTTTTTCATTGTAATAATATCTGGTAAGACAAAACTACACTTTTTCTAACGCCGTGAAGATATGTGTAGAAGTGGACGTATAACTCTATCATTCCTGACCTTGGCACTAGATGGAGGTGAGTGGAATTCATAGCCACTTTACCCCCGGGGAAACTAACTGCGGTGTCCCTTTGACAGGAGGTCAGGTGGGCCTCAGAGTCGGCTTGGCAGCTACAGAGAAGGGAAAAATCGGGAATAGGAATCCCGCCGTCCAGCCTTGGTTCGTCGCTACATCAGCTGAGCGATCCGTCTATTAACATTTGGTGAGGAAAGTAATTTATGAAGCTTCTCATTACGCAGTATTCTCCAGGCTCCTGTTACTTCATCCCTATATTACGAATAAATATTCTCCTCAGTCACCTATCATAAATACCCCCAATGTGTGTTCTTTCATCAATGTGAGGCTCATATTCTTAAGATTAGCAGAAATTTTGGGCTGCAAAGTGTTTCGTTTAAAATCTAATTTTTATTTGGCCAACACGAAGAAGGAATTAACAGAAAATTTTCAACATCGGATTTCATTAAAATAATTTATTAATTTCGGAGGCAGGTATACAGACAGATATCCCTCTAATGTGTTATTTTTATGAATTTTATGTGAACATGAACAAACAGAAGAGATAAAGGCGCTACTAATTTCTTCACCAAAAATAACTGGGACTCGAACCTAGGATAATATCAGGACAAGGGCATCAGGCGTATCTCCACAATACACCTCAAAATATTCCAATTTATTTGAGGAAACATGGTAGGGGCAGTCTTTATTCAGTTGAAGTTGCATGACATCCCAGTTGTTGCTATTATCCATGGAATTAAGATAGTAAAGTGTAAATACAATTTGGAAATCCGTCTTCTGTTGATATTACACGTAAGTAGGTCGTCCAATAGAATTTAACTAGAGATGAACGGAAGTCTGCCTACCCTTCTGCCTACCTTCCCACTTATTCAATGTCGACCTTGGTCTCTATGGTTACGCAACAACAACAGAAACCAGTCAAACTGCTGCATTTAGAAGAATAATTCAGAGGATGAGGAAAACGTAGCAATGCCTGAAGAACACAAAGGAGAAGGAATATAATGAAAATTCCTCTTTCAAATTTTTAGTTTGAGGAGGCTGAAGTCAGTGGCCGCCCGGTTTAAGGGAAGAAATGTATTCGCAGACAAAAACATTGGTGTCTTGGGTTCGGATTCCACTCGAGACATGAATGTTTGTGTGCTTTCCTTCTGTGTTCGTGTTGTCCTGTGTAGGTAACGGCCTTGAGATAGGGCTGATCCCCCGTCAAAGGATTCCTACCGATTGTCTATATAAGATTCATAGTTCCAGATTAATTCTGAATGTAAAGAGGCCATAGGGTCTAATATGAAAGGTAGAAGAAGAGTTCAAGGAGTACTATCTTACTGGATATGACGCCGTGTAGTCCTGTATAAGGTCACAGACAAAACGGAGGAAAGTCGATGACCTACTGGGCAACACAACATAAAATCCCAGAAGACTGTGGTAGTATTCAAATTAACTTACTTAATCAATTCCTCTTGTAACTTAAGGTGTCGAGTTTTTTTCACGTTGATCATTTTACAGACGGTAGGACTCCTTGGACAAGTAATCAGCTCGTCATAAAGCCTCTACCTAAACACAGGACAACAAAGACACGGAACAAACACATGCACATACCAAACATTCATTCCTTGTGCTGGATTGGAACCCACGATGCCGAATTCCGAGTGAGCGAAGACAGTTCATGACTTACACCGCTCGGCTACCGCGACCGATGTCTTCAATTTCAACACATGCAACTTCCTAATTACCTTCACAGACCAATAGAAATGACTTCGTTCACCAGTGGTCATAGTTAGGAGCAAGAAATATTCTATTATGCTGAAGAAATGCAGTAAAATCTGGCTTCCACGTTTTCAGCGCTACTAGAGTAATCTGTCAGTATTATTAACAACAGTAGACCAAGTTCTCCCAATTGTCAAAATCTTATTTACAGTTTCAGATAATTCATATCCACCGTTGTGAGAACCTCAAACACAGTATTTGAGTTTAATTAGTTATTAAAAATGCTACCGTTAAGCTAAATATCATTTCAAGATCTAACACAGAATATATTACAATATTTTAGAATTCAGCCTTCAGAAATTCAAGATGTTATTTCAAATGTGGAAGGAATAAAACTATTTGTTCATGTTCACATAAAATTCATAAACATAATACGTGTATATTAGAAGGATAAAATATCTGTCTGATTATCTACCTCCGAAATTAATAAATTATTACAATGAAATCTGATGTTGAAAATTATCTGCTAATTTTTTTTTCATGTTGGCCAAACATAAATTATCTTTTACACGAAACATTTTGCAGCCTAAATGGTCATCACAGTTTTCACAAGTGCTCTCAACTGTTCCTAATACGTGTATATTCCAGTTTTATGCAGGCAATAAAATCGCTATTAATTTCGTAAGGTGCTTTCGAATATTAACATCTCACTTACCTCTAGGTCTTTTAAGCCGTCTCAGATTTCAGGATTTCAAAATTTTTGGAAAAGATTTATCATTTCACACATACACATATTTGTCTTCTTTTTTGATTGCTTTAATCAATTTAACGATATGAACTCCTATGAAGAGCTCAAGTTATGAAGTTATTTCTTATGCTGCTTTTTTTCCAGTTCTCTTTATTTCAAAGTCCTTCTCGGAATTGTTCCGAAATGCCATAAGCCCCTGCTCACGGAACCGGCAAATAAAATCATTAATAAACGGTTATCGCCAATACAGAAATGAAATCTTCTTCCAATAAAATCCCAAGTTTTTTAATTTCTACAAATTATTCTTGTATTCCATGAAACGGCACGAAATGTATGTAATAAGTGGCAACGTGCGTGGAAACCTTTACAATACGAAATTCAGTGCAGTAACTCTTTTAGCTCGCAATTACAGCTATGCAGGTGTGTAACTTCACGATAATAATACCAAGTCACTTAATGAAGGGGAATTTCCAACTTTATGGCGCAATTTGTAAGCAGGTGCAGTAAATCTTTAAGTACTTAAATCGGTATTTAAGTCATATAATTCGGTCCAGTACTTCGCGGTTTGTGTAAAGCGGGTAAAATATAAATAGGAGTAGTTAGCGTTAAAATGGGTTTTGAGTATGAGGCTGTGGAATAAATTCGTGTGACTCTACATCGATACCAGTAGCTGGCTTTTGTGAATATGGTAATGAAGCCCAGGATCAATACAAGTCTAGCTGAGTGACAGTTAGCTTCTCTAGGACTGCGCTCCATCATTTAGGCGGATAGATAGGCAACAGTGCTGGTCACAGAAGTCGAGTAGTTTAAGGCATAAACTGTTTTCGCTCGCTCGGAAGCTGGGATCTGGGCTCGAATCCCACTTAAGGCATGAACGTCTGTGTGTGTACTTTTATTCTGAGTTTGTGTTGGCCTGTGTTTAGGTAGAGGCCTTGCGACGGGCTGATCCCCCGTCCAAGGAGTACTACCGTCTATGAAAAATGATTACGGAGATTATTAAGAGGCTTGACCCCTGAATGGGCTGGAAGAGCCATTGAAAAAGAAAAATATGGCTACAAAAACAGGGAATTTCTTTTGGTATGCGGACACTTGCAGGCTTACTTCCGTAAACTCCTACATATACATCGTGATTATTGCCATATATATTTAGGCCGTGTTTCTTAAATTATTTGAGAATTAAAGTTCTTAAACTCGTATTTTGCGGAAAATATCTTTCCTTATAAAAGTTATTTTCAATATAGATATTTTTCTTAATGCTAGTGAGGTGGGACTAAGTCCCTTGTACTGCGACCACTTCTGGCCTATTGTACCAGCCCAAGATGATAGGTGAGGGTGATTGTGGAGCAATTGGTGGAATGAAGATTGGTAAGGGAAACCGAAGTACTCGGAGAAAACCTGCCCCAGCGCCACTTTGTCCACCACAAATCCCACTTGACCAGACCCGGGATCTAACCTGGGCCGCCGCGGTGGGAAGCCAGCGACTAACCGCTTGAGCTATGGCGCGGCCCAATATAGACTTTTGTAATATCGTGAATTTTTCCCAAACAAAAGGAATAACAACCCAGAAGCGGCCACATCACTGGAATCCCCCCCCCCTTTTCAGTCGTTAAAGAATCCATGACTGTTTTTTTCGTGCTACTTCTTATTCCATCGTTATATAACGCACAACCACTTCCTTGCTGTCCTCTGTTCAAATTACAATGGGCCACGACCGCTTCTTCTACGTACTCTTGATTCACCATCCGTATCATTCTAGCACAGCCCAATATGCTCTATAATAACACAAGCTGAGACGATTTCGTGAAATAAGTTAATGTTTTGAGCTGAGATATGTATTTTCTTCTAGGATATGAGACCGTATGGTCTGGTACAAGAAGTTTATAGACCTTTGGGACGAACATAATGCCTCCATCTTCAGTGTCGAAGAGTAAACTGAGTAATCAATCAAGCAGCAAACTCATTCCTCGTCCTGAAGATGGAAGTAATATTTTCCTCCGAAACTGGGATTTTTCAATAATGGCCTCAGTTTTCTAAAGGCTTTACACAAGGAACAGGATTTCGTGTATCTAGGCTGAAGGAAGGCGCAAATTCTTTGGATCCGTAACACATTCCAGTTGTAGCTGTTCCCTGTCAAAGAGCGGCAATAAATTGCGAGAGTGCTATGTTGCGGTGTAAGTAGCAACACCCCCCCACCTCACGCCGGCGTGCTGAGTGGCGAGACAGCCGAACTGTCACATGGAACGCCGCTAGGACTCTCCTCACCCGGAAGTCATGCTTTTCCTTCTACATGAAGAGCTACGGAAAACCGGATGTGGGAATCACTCCCGCAAAATAGTGAATTGCACAAACTCTACCCTGCTACATTTTTGTTTCACTGAAACCTCAATACTTAGAAACATTTTATAGGATATGGAGTTAAAATATTGAGACTAACTCTCAATGCCGACCTCAGTGGTCTCGCGGTCTAAGGCATGAACTGTGTTCTCTCGCTCGAACCACGGGATCATGGGTTCCAATCCCACTCAAAAACATGGATGTCTGTGTGTTCGTTTATTCTGTGTTTGTGTTGTCCTGAGTGTAGGTAGCGGCCTTGCGGTGGGCTGATCACTCGCCCAAGGAGTCCTACTGTCTGTGTAAAAAAATTACGAAAATGAAGAAGCTAGGGTCCGACAATGGGCTGCAGTGCCACTGATGAATAAAAATTAATGAAAACTCTCATTAGATATAGAAATAATGAGAGGGAATGCATTATTATTAGTCTTATGCGAAATTTCCACACTTTTCAGAACTCACAGTCCGGATCATATTCTTTAGAAATTAAGAAAAAAAAATACTTCCGGATTTCTAGTGCTTCAAGCAATTTCATCGACTATAGAGAAAATTTAATATGCAATACCTAAGAGAAGATAAGTGTTATTAGCACATTTTCCACAAAGATCATGAAGTTTCCATTATGAATACAACGGCTGAGAGATTGAATATAACATCTGTGAAGAACCTGAACGCAGCAAAATACACGCTTCATGATGAATGCGAAAATAATTATTCTTCAATTAATTTATTTGTCAATTAAGAGCTGTGTGATTTGACAGTACGAAATTAAATTTATCGCCTGAAATGAACTCCTGGACAGTATGCAAATGGAGAGCACGAGAGTTAAAATTAAATATTTTAATCGAAAAATGCTAATTATTATTGACTTCCAAGAGAAAACAAATGCTGTAAAAATAATTACTAAAAAAATCGTTAAAACAGAAATCATACCGGAAATATTAATACGTAAATGTGTGAGTAAACTTATTATTCTACGTATTTAATATTTTACAGTATTCCATTCTCGTCCTGATGGTTAATAAATGAAAATGGTCATACTCGCTGTCAGCTAGTATTAATGGAAAGTCTGCTGCATTGTTGGAAATATAAATAGAACAATAATGTCATGAACCAGTGTTGAAGGAGTCGAAACTGACGAAATAGAATGGAATTATACCTGTATATATAGACAGTCGTATCTCTTCATTGTAAATTGTATAAATAGGTGGAAACCTGTACACGATTATTGTGATGTGCATTGCCATTGCTAGGCAACGACACAGTAAATACTCGTACATTTCAGCACAACGAAACGCGCTTAACAATAGGACGTCTACCGCTAGGCAACGCAGAAGTAAACATGCTTCCTTAACAGTAGAAGAAGGTGTTTTCCGCAAGGTCGGTGCGGAGGAGTTAAAAGAAGGGACAAAGAGCTCACTTGAAGGGTAGAGAACAGTAGTCGAAGTGCGTAGAGTCGAGTTTTGGGACACCAGCCTGTCGGGGTATGAGCTTGGGAGCAGAGGATTTGAATTATGTCGATTCTTTGGAATTGGCAGTTGCAGGATAATGGCAAGAATGGAATTAGGCTGCGAAAATAACACTTCATATGTGATTTGAAGGTACAGTGAGACTATGATAAATCCGTTGCCAGGACACGACTAGCGAAGACTAAGAATCCCAGTGCGTGTGGAAATGTGAACGTTCATACAGACAGAGAAACATGCAGAGAAATGGCATATAAAACATGTCGCAATTATGGGGGCTGCAACTTATAAATTCCTCGAAATTTCGAGATAGATTTTACTTTCCAGAATCAAATTTTCTTCGCATGGATATTACATATGTGAGAAAATAAAACCACAGATATACATTTATGTCTGAAGCGGGATTTTAACCCGTGACCTCAGAATCTCTGGAATAGCTGTGAGAATATTAGTTTTTCTTTAAATACTCTTTATCAAAGAAAATGTCAGGAAAGGTTAGGCCGGGTTAGGTAAGAGAGAATTGCGTAAGTTTAGGTCAAATTGCATAACTTGCGATTAAGTTAATTTAGATTGTGTTAGGTCGGCCCAATTATTAATGCTTATATGTCACTCTAATATCCGATATATTCCATAAGCTGTGAGGCAAATATACTTGATGCTCTGTGCTATGAAGTCTATAACCCAAGCCTCAAATAGTGTCACAGACAGGGAAGTGACACGTTTTCTTGATACGGAGGTGTGTTACAAACCAGTGGTTCACAAACTCCTCGGGCCACCACCCCATTGGTTCCATGAACTCATCCCCAGTGACCCACTCTCCTACCCTATAAAAATATTCTTCAGAACAGCGGTTTGCATAATCCACTAACGAAGAAAGTAACAATAAAGCATGACACCACATTTAGTAACTACTTCACTTAGATCCTGAAGGGTTCTGACGACATTCAGAATTATTGGGTTTTTGGACTTTGTCCATCGTCCGGTGTTCTAAAAGCTACAGAACACAACGTTTCGGAAACTAGGCTTACGATTATATCCGTCCCCAGGTGAAGGGGAAGCTCTTACTGTGTTGGGTCCTTTAGAAAGAGCTAACGTCAGCCACTGGACCAGTGACTAAGGTTAGCTCTTTCTAAAACACACATCAGAGTAGGTGACCCACTCACCTGAGGACGGAAACAAATCCAGTTTCCGAAACGCTGTGTTCTCTAGTTTTCAGAATAGCGGACGATAGACTAAGTAAAAAAGAGTAATTCTGAGAATTATTTCACTGTTAACAAATTCTTAATGCGACGAATAGGCATGATGAAGTAATACCAGTTTCCCAATATCTGGTCTAAACCCACTTCAATCGTAAATAAGCGAACAACGCGCTCGGAAGGGCCCCTTTCCTCTTAGCGGCCCCCAGGGGACGTCAAAACCCACTTTGGGAACTACTACTGTAAAGCGTTCTGCAGCCACCTGCTCACGCTGACTCCTCAAAAGCCGATTTTTTATACCCTGAAGATGGATGCAAGACGTTCCTCCGAAATGTCGGTTTATAGCATATTTACATGGTACCACATCTCAGAAGATGGCAGATGGCTGAAGTGTAAGAGCCACTTTGGCCTACACGTTGATGAATTCGTGTCTTCAGAACAAGATGGAGGTGAATGGTCAGTTTCAACGCCCGGCCGCTTTACCCCCGAGAGAAATCGCCCCTAGGTTTCCTTTTGATACGGTGTTAAGTGGTCCATAGAACTCTTGTTGACATTGTAGTGAAAAGAAACATCTTCTGCCCCCACCAGCAATAGTAACCCGATTCGTCTCTTGTCCAGTCTGTATCCTATCTGCTATATTGTTTGAGTTACCTGACCCTTAGTAATTGTGTACGTCGCATACTGTGCAGTGAAGTGTTTACAGATTGCTTCTCAGCAATTAGTATCCCATGTTCATATACTTGTATGCCTAGCCGTAAGAACAACATCCGTAGACTATATACACACACACGGGATGTCCGAACACATGTAACCAGCAATCCATCCACGAAACACACATCTCCACGGTAAACAGAAAGCAGAACATAGGTGCCACATAGGCATAACAGGTGTTACACATTGTAACATAATTTTTGAAGTTTTTAAAACATTTTACATACTAAATTTAATGGGCTTCTGCTAATTCAATAAACATTTAGACGCACAGCCCTCACGGACCGTGTGTAACAATTTACGGAGATCATCATATATATGTGATGTTGGCTCTGTGTGGTCCAGATATGTCGATTCGACCAGTGACAGGTGAATACATTCTGAACACTCTATTGTGTGTATATCAAGTCTTGTTCTGCCTGATTATGTAAGTAGGCCTTACAGGGAATTCCAATTTGAATCCAAATTTCTAATAGGTATATGTCGAACAAAGAGCTTAATTCGCGGATTTAGACGTACTGTAGGAGATATATTTGAGCTGAATTTTTTAAGTTTCAGTATTTTCATTTGAGGTCCGTTCCATTACTTAAATTGTAACGTCAAACTGGTCTTTGTATGCAGGTTAATTATTTAAATGAAAGTAGGCTTGTGAGTCTTTCCAGGATCCTTTTTCTTTTTGTTGCTGGTGAAAATAGATGGAAAGAGAAGAATATCTGGAACAGAGGGAGAAGAAAAGGGACGATGGATAAAATTGCATAATGAGAACATCATTTATTCTGAAGAATGCCGTCTTCTGGGATGTGGCGCCTAGTAGATCTTAAGTGATCCGACGTTCCGGAGGAGCGTATTCAGACTGCAACAAGCTGCTCCTGCTGGCCGCGCCATAGCTCAAGCGGTTAGTCGCTGGCTTCCCACCGCGGCAGCCCGGGTTCGATCCCGGGTCTGGTCAAGTGGGATTTGTGGTGGTCAAAGTGGCGCTGGGGCAGGTTTTCTCCTAGTACTTCGGTTTCTCCTGCCAATCTTCATTCCAACAATTGCTCCACAATCACCCTCACCTATCATCTGGGGCTGGTACAATAGGCCAGAAGTGGCCGCTGTACAAGGGACTCAGTCCCACCCCACTAGCAAAAAAAAGCTGCTCACGCTGGTTCGTCGCTCGCGGATTTTTCTACCCTGAAGATGGAGGCGATGCGTTCCTCCGAAACGTCGGTTCACACAAGATCTACACGGCGTCACATCCCAGAAGACGGCAATTTTATAGTGACCGCCGTGAAAACTCTCAAATCTTTTATCATTTGTTCCCTTCGCTCAATAAATCGAAGTTAATGAGGCAACTGGGACATGCAACACCAGTGGGGAAGGTGGGTAGTACTTAACGTTTCGGTTGAAGAACAAAAGGAGGGACGTTGAAGAGGTTTACGTATAAATGAAGGGGAAAACATTAAAATGTGTCTTAAAATCGAAGCCGCATGGAATGAGTAAAATACAGCGAAATCATGTTACTCATACCGCCATTTTTGCAAGTGTGGGTGACCGTGAGGATGATCGTGGTCTTGCTAAATTTTAAATTTCTCTTCATCTCTGAAAACTGCTATAATTTAGCGTTTCTTAATTAGCTTATCTGAATGTGACTAAAAAACACGTAAAATATTAGAGTCTCTTTACCCGATTAATGTAGCAACAAGAAAACAAATATAGAAGTGAAATCTTAATACGAGTAATATCAAAGTAATATCTGTACCCTGACTAAAACATCTCCCAAAATCTCAATATCAAATATAAAATTTAAATATTTATTTTACAATTTTTTATGTTTCTGTCAAGTACAATATATTTGCATTCAGAACTCACTCAACGAAATAAATATGAAATAAAATTTAGGGCCTTCAATTTTTTACCGTGCCAGTATCGAGGATGGAGCATATTTGTGGGAAAGCCAGAAGGAAAGAGACCACTAGGAAGACAAAAATGTAAATGGGTGGATAATATTAAATTTGATCTTAGAGAGGTAGGATGGGATGGTATGGACTGGATAGATCTGGCTCAGGATAGGGACAAATGGAGGGCTCTTGTGAACACGGTAATGAACCGTCAGGTTTCATAAAATAGTGGGAAGTTCTTGAGCAGCTGCACAATTCTCAAGAAGGGTTCAGCGCCATGAAATTAGTCAATATCGAGTATAAGTCGATAATGAGAGGATCAATGAATATGGAGGGGTTGGTGAAATGAGTACTGGCAGGCGAAACAGAAACACTCGGAGAAAATCCGCCCCATTATCTATTTGTTCACCACAAAACCTACATGATTTGACCTGGGATCGAATCCAACTAGAGTACTGGTGGGGTCCCTGTCTCGTCAGGTGAAGCAGCGATTCACGTTCGCCAGACACAGACTTATCAGCATTTCCTTCAGGTTTCAGCGCGATTAATGTATAAAAAATTCAGCAGAAATCAACAAAACTTTCAGGCGTTGAAAGACGTGACACAAACAAATTGAGAATCGACGGAAAGTCGGACACAAGGACAGACAGGCAATTGACGTACGTATAAAATGACCTTACAGACAGAAGCGACAAGTCCTAATAACTTCTTTTCAAACGTAGAGCAAACATAAAAAGTATGCACTTAAAATTTATCAAAGCTTCGACTCTTTCTTGAAGCCTTTAGGATTTCAAAACTGCCACAAGCAACTTTCTGGAATAATATAACAATTATCAAAATCAATTAGATATAATGCATTGCTAAGTTCCATGAAAATTTTTGTACATTTAATACCCTTAATAAATTTCATCTCTCTTTCGTGTCCGATGGTTGAAGCTCTGGATATAACCTGATATAACAACTCCAAATTTTCATTCATATACTTCATAACACCTGTGAATTTTATACTAAATTATACATTCAAGCGTTTACTTTTCTTATCTTTATGAACTGGCGAACATTTTTTCACGATGTAACCATGACAATTCCTTTTTCATGAACGTGACTACGGGAAACTACTTCTTCCTTAATTTGAAGAAGGCAGTTCTTTTTGTTCCTGAGTACAAAGAAACAATTTCTTCCAAGATATTGCTCCAGTGATGGGAGTATGTCAGATACCCAGCTATCAGAATAGCCTTCTAGTATATTTCTTCCCAAGAGGGACTCAATATAATTTCAAACAGTACATCGCTCCTGTCTGTAGTTTCTATGGCATCGCTAACACAAAGTGAACTAACAAAACTTTAACTCCCAAGCTTCAGTATTTACTTCGGTGTATTTCGAACTCAATTATATTAGTATAGATACAAGTTACATGATTTAAGCTGGTACGTCTGTTCGGTTCTGAGGCTGGAGGCTGTATCGTAATTAACATGTGCCATTGCCCGGAAGGTCGACACAAGCCATGAACAGACATAACCGCTGGAGGCACATGACGCCCAGTTAACTGTCAGAACTGAAATCTGGTCTCCATTTGGGCACTATCTAGAACAACAGATTTTTATATTCTGCATTTCGGTTTAGGGGCCGGTGGAAGATGAGACCATATTGGAGCAGAACTAACGCGTTTGATTTCTGTTCGGAACTGAAACTCGGCCTGACTTCCAGCTGAAGTGACTGACGTTTTTCGTGGTTTATATCAGTCACTCCATATTACTGTAGAAATGACACTAATTTAATCAGGACCGAGATGAATCAGCGTGAAATCATTGGAAAGAGCCACAGTAGTAACAAGATTTTGGGTTCTTACTTCGGTGGTTATGAGGAGCCAACCGACGTTTCGGAGAACTACCATGCCACTTCAAATAGACAGTCACGTTGGAGTAGTTTACACTCAGTTATTATTCGTAGATATCTGGCTTGATTTTCTGCCTATGCTCAGTGTCATGACTCAAGATTTCATGTTTCTACTCAGGACCTTAAATAAAATGCTGCGACAGTATTCTGAAAGTTCCTATATATTTTTCTTCCATGTCATTTTCACTGGTTCTTTGGCTTAATCTATACATCCTATGAATTTGACAAAGCACACTCGTAGTCAATTCGAGAAGCAAAGGTAATATTAGGTCAGTCACATAAATGAAGTTTGTCACACACATAAGAATTCACATCTTCACGGCGGAGAATCTTCAGACTTCAGTATTCTGGGAAGGGACACTTTAGTTTTTGGGGTAGATATGAAAGTTTCGGAGATATATATTGCCTCCATCTGCGGGGCGAAATCTGAAGATGCAGAGAGCGTGTTCCTCAGAAAGACTGGTACGCACGTCCAAGACTGAATAGTAATTTCAGTAAACATATCCACAGAAACAAGGGCTCTGTGCTCTGAAGCTCATTCAGAGGTTTACATGTAAAACCGTTTTTTATTGCTGGACACGAGGCTCCGTATGTGGCTATGAAAAGTTCTCTCTTGAAGGACAAAACTTCGTGTGGTCTGGTAAAATTAAATCAAGTTTTCGGAAGAACATACGGCCTCCATCTTGAGGTCGGTCTTAACGATCACCACTTCAGATCTAATGAAGCGTTTCATTGTTTTCTTCAGACCACAACAGACTTATCCAAATACCTACCGAATATTTATATATAATTTTCCCCCATAATTGCAGTTTATTTGCTCATGGCAAGGACTGTGAAGCCAGCAGACAGCCGTAGTTAGGCAACGGATTCGTAACATGGAACAACTAGGAACCGTTGTTCTGTACGCTCTCCGAGCGATAGCTACGTGACGTAACAATATAAGTGTTGGAAGATAAGTTTTCTATGATGTTCGTGCCGGAGCTATATAACGAGGAGCAGCTGCGATTACGAGAGAGTTCTGAGACGGGAGTTAGAAGAATGGAGTAAGTTGTGGTACAGTAGCCAGTCGGTAAAATATTGAGCGCAGAAGCAGAGGATATTGTTGGAATCCGTCTCCAAGCAACGATTGGTGAAGACATAGCAGACTGAGAAGAATTAATGTGTGCTGTAGTGAACTGCAGAATATGTGAATTATCGATAGTGCTATAGTTACTTGTAGTTATGTTCTGTTAGTGTTCAATAAATCCAATTAAAATTCAAACGCCGCCTTTAGTCATTCACACACGTGGCAATATTAATTTCGCTATGCACAATCTCAATAGTCTGCACTGTGCCATAAAATAACAGAATAAGAGAACATATGAGGAGTATACAGAAGAATGTTTATAGAGACATGAACCCACACACACACACACACACAACACGCATAGAAAATAACCACTTCTCAAATAAATAGTTAACTTATTCTTAACAACTCATTTTTAGGACTCTCTACTAAAATAGCGAAGGAACTGTTGAAGTTAAACAGGAACCAGCTACGACGGGTGGTAGGACTACTTACAGGACACTGTCATCTCAAAGGACACCTCTTCAAACTGGGACTAAGTAACAGTCCAACTTGTGAGAAGTGTCAAGAAGAAAATGAAACAGCCACACATATCCTGTGCGAATGTGAGGCCTGAGCTTATTTGCGATTGCGTTACTTGGGTCAATATTTTATGGATCAGAGTGACTATTTCGACGTCCCCAAGTACAAAATCCTGCGCTTCATTCGAGGAGCAGGATTGTTGAGGGGATAATCAGAAGGGGAGGCACAACACATCACTGTGGTAAGGTGCAAGGGCCAAGAAGGCCCATCCTTTATACATTTATTCATTCATAACAGCTCATTTCCTTAGGTTGATATATTCGAGCTCACAATAAGATCCATATACACCCAGTATTCACATTTAAATAAATAGCTTAAATTATTAAATGCACGTTAAAATAAGAATTTCTTAGCTCGCAATGATATATACTCGTATTTCCTTCCAACCAAATTCTGACAGTTTTTATTGACCAACATAACGACCAGTAGAGACCTAGCTAACATTCTCACATTCATAATTTGTGTCATACGCCAATTTGTGCAATTATAAATTACAAAGATACAATGGCGTTAAAAATTAAAACTTGCCCGCAAGTTATTTAAAATATAATTTTAGTCAATCAATGACATTCGTGACTAAAAGAAATCAAGGTCAGGCCATTGTTCAAATTTCTTTACCCAGAAGTCAAACCAAGCACTTCACAGACATGAAAATACTGTTTTAATCACAGTGTGTATTTCTATCTAAGAAAGATTTCTTAATACGAAGCAAATTTTAGAAGCAGGCTGAAAGTAAAATCTTCATGAAACAAAGTCAATCTCTGTGTTTCTTAATAACTTTTAAAACTATTAAGCAGTTGGGCAATAACACGCAGATTTGTACTGTTTCAAACGAACATACAAATGTCTCAATAATTTATTACAATTCTTTGTATAGATACATTAGTTTGTTCACGGACCTTGGCATTATAAGTGAGGAATTCGTACCGGCTGTCGAAATTTCGTCACGTTATCTAATGTAGGTCATGATCCACAGATATCAGCACGTCGTATTGAGCTGTCGTATTTAACCTTGCACAGTATCCATGGCCACAGCAGCTTCTGTAATTTT
Organism: Cryptotermes secundus; assembly: GCF_002891405.2. Taxonomy (NCBI): domain Eukaryota; kingdom Metazoa; phylum Arthropoda; class Insecta; order Blattodea; family Kalotermitidae; genus Cryptotermes; species Cryptotermes secundus. The sequence continues at coordinate 1,452,419 of NW_019727402.1, read as the reverse complement.
CTCAGTAAATGGATTTTTTTTGGGGTCTCAGCTATTGATCCATATATATATTAGGCCATACCATGGCTTATGCGGTTAGTCGCTGGCTTCCCACCTCGGCGATCCGGGTTCGAGCCTTGGTCAGGTAATTTGAGATTTGTGGTGGACAAAGCGGCACTAAGGCAGGTTTTCTCCGAGTACTTCGGTTTTGTCTGCCAATGTTCATTCCACCAACTAATCCATAATCACCATCGTCTATCATCTGGGACTGTTATAACACGCCAATAGCGACGGAACTAACAAGTGGACTCAGTCTGGTCCCAGTAGCAATAGTACAAAATAATAACTGGCCAATATACAGCTGATATATGTCACTTTAGAACACACTGCTCCTCTTTATCTAATTTTTGTAGTTTCGCCCTTAGTCTGTCAGCCCGCTTTACATTCTGGCATGTATAAAACTGCATTTAATTTTACCCGGAAAAATGATGGACACTTTTATCCACGCGCAAGGATTAACTGACACTGCGGAGCCTTCCAACACACGCATACACAGCGCTTCAGACGAAAAAGGCGTTTCATTATAACGACTTCAGACATAAGCAATTTCCTTATTCATAAAGTAACTCTCTCCCTGTGTTTAATTAATTGAACACTTGGCCATGAAGGCGTATAGGGGAGGGGAGTTATAGTTCCACCATTCTTGGCCTCGGCACTAGATGAAGTTGAGTCGTCATCTTCACGCCTTGCCTCTTTAGCCGCCGGAAAAATTGCCCCGGTACCCATTGCCTTCAGTGGGATTCGAACCTACGATCCCAGCGTTCGAGCGTGCGAAGACAGTTCATCCTAGTGAGATACTTCAGTCAAATTATTCCTATCTGACTATTCTTCTCTGAAAAGCGGCCTCCGTAGTCTAGGGGTAACGTCCCCACCTCATGACTCAAGGTACGCGGGTTCAAACCCGGCGGAGGTCGTGGAATTTTTAAGGGCGGAAAAATTCAGGGAACAAGTCCTCCGGGAGGGACTTTAAGCCGTGTGTCCCGTGTCGTAGATTTACGGCACGTAAAAGAACCTCATGTCTCTAGGAGACCTCTGAGCTAAATTACATGCCCTTTCCCGCGCAAGTAGTCTCCAATGCTTCTGGTGGATAGGGGAAGCATCAAGGTACCGGGGGCCGACCTCGTTGGCTCTACGGGGGCTGATGGCACGCACCGTTACCGGTAGCGTATGGCGACAGTAGAAATTAAAGGGGGACGCACAATGGACCAATAATTGGTCTAAGTGCATGGGGAAACCCACCCCCATCTCAATACGAATACGAATACGAATTCTTCTCTGAATTTATGAATTGTCAGTTTAGTGCGAAGTACGACTATTTCATGGGACTGATATTTTCACGTTATGGAGTGATTGTGGACGGGGTTTGGATTGTAATAAGATTTAGTGGACACTTACAGAACGTAACTACAAATAACTATGATAGTCTCACTGAGTTACAACTCCAAATATCACTGTAACTACAGAATACAAAACATCTTTTCAGTTTTCACTCGCTTTCAACGGCGTACTTTTGCCTTCCTCTGGGTTCTCGAACGTACCACGGCCTCAGCTGCCAGCTTCTCGCTTCTCACAACTACAACTCTCAGGCACGGATCGCGAAGAAAAGTCTCTCCCATTATTGCCAGGGAAACGTATCCACAGAGATGTTACCTAGCAACGGCTGTTGTACTGTCGCCTGTTTACACGGCTGTTACTTGGCAATGGATCTATATGTCACAATATGTTGAATTATCTATTATTCAGTGTTCATTGTCCTTCAGAGTTCGACGTAGGCCGTCTGACTGAAATAGAACCGAAACATATTGAGGTCAGGTATGCATGTTTTAGGATGGACGAAGCCGCTCGCCTATAATAGGAACCGTAATATAAGAGTGAGTGAAAGAGATGAAAGTAGTGAACTCTGTTATTGAAACGGAATGCTAGAAAGAAATTATTGATCTGAAACAAATGGGACTCTAACTATAGGTTATTTTGAAACTTTACTGGGACTACAGTAGTTCGATTATGTGAGCTAAGTTCACAACAGTGTGACAAAAAGTCGTATACCGTCTTAGTATACGAAAAGCCCTGGGTTTGGATATCGGCCTGGAGATGATCCTTTTTTCACAATCTGCTGCAGTGGCTACTATTTCGATAAATTCCATTATTTATATTCAATCGTGTGATGTTACATCATATGAACTACCGGCAACAACTTCTAAACTCTGATGTTAGGGACTGTTATAACAATGCTCTGCTGTGAACCAGACTTAGACATAGCAGGTGGTTAGATATGTACCTCGTATTTCCGAGAATATTTAACGAAAAAAACAGACAGAGGAGAAGGGGACAGACTATAGGAGTGTTATTAATAAATGAATGTACCTTCACTAGTACACCCACTTTAAAATAATGGATTCATGGGAAGAATACTGGGAAATTTACAGAGCTGAAATTATTAATGTGGTGTGTATGGAGGATAGAAATGACACTGCACGCCAAGAGAACTTCTGACATTTTGAGGTGAAGATAATTTGAAACGAAGGTCAACAGAACAATTTCACTCATATTTCATTGCACTGACCTAGTGAACATGAGTCGTCTATGAAATTTAATAATAGATACCTACCTAATTACCTACCTACCTACATATATATTTATCTTTATCCCTGTTTCTCCCATTTGGAGCACAGGGCATCCGTTAAACTTTTCGTTTCACTTCAGTTTCTTAATCCCAAGACAGTCGGTAGGAATGCTTGGACGGGGGATTAGCCCGTCGGATAGCCGCCACCTACACAGGACAACACAAACACAGAATAAACGCAAACAAACTTCCATGCCTTGAGCGGAATCCGAACCCACGATCCCAGCGTTCGAGCGAGCGATCGGGAATAGACCAATAAGGGACCATAAAAATCATTGTTAAAGGTAGAGATAAAGGTAAAAGAACAATCTGGGGTTGCAGGTTCTCACGGTGGCGACTACGAAGACTAGCCCTGTCTGCTCTGTGACGCCGTATAATCTGGTAAACATTTACCAAAGTAGACAATGATCCTGTTGCATTTATTTGCATGACAGAAATGTATTTTGAAACTGTAAACAGGAGGTAGAAGACTACTGTTCTTCACTGAAGATAGAGGCAGGAGACTCCTCCGAAACGATGGTGAGCATCTGCTGGACTCCACATCACATCTTACGAGAATAAAGTCTTCAAATGAAAAGTTGTCGAGATTGGTGAATTTGAGTGACGCCATGAAGATGTGAAATTGAAACATTATTAAAGTGGATATTAGGTGGTCAGTGCCAAGAATCGAACCACGGCTTTTTTTGTTCTGAAGGTGAGGACTGGGTAACAATCGGATTCGAGACTACCTTTCGCATTCATTGAACCCCCACACATCTACATACGAAGCGTTAAAACAGGAGATACGTGTATTTAGAAATAATCCTTACACCCAAAATTGTAATCCGCAATGACTTAACATCCCTAATCATACGGAAATATCTGTATTATGGATACTACTGACATTCGCTCAGACCCGCCATTGTTCTTCTTCTGTCCACCAATCCATCTTAAAAGACATATTCATGCTGAAACCCACTTACTCCAGAAACTCCTGTTCATCTACTAATTACTCCAGAAAATCCTGTCCATTTACTAATTACTCCACAAATTCCTGTGCATCTATTAATTACTCCACAAACTCCTGTGAATTTATTAATTACTCCACAAACTCCTGTGCATCTACTGATTGCTCCACGAACTCCTGTGTATCTACTAATTACTCCACAAACTCCTGTGCATCTACTAATTACTCCACAAACTCCTGTGCCTCTACTAATTACCCCACAAACTCCTGTGTATCTACTAGTTATTCCACAAACTCCTGTGTATCTACTAACTGCTCCAGAAACTCCTGTTCATCTACTAATTACTCCAGAAACTCCTGTCCATCTACTAATTACTCCACAAATTCCTGTGTATCTACTAGTTACTCCACAAACTTCTGTGTATCTACTAATTACTCCACAAACTCCTGTGTATCTACTAGTTACTCCACAAAATCCTGTGCCTCTACTAATTGCTCCAGAAACTCCTGTCCATCTACTAATTACTCCACAAACTCCTGTGTATCTACTAGTTACTCCACAAACTCTTGTGCATCTACTAATTACTCCACAAACTCCTGTGCATCTACTAATTACTCCACAAACTCTTGTGCATCTACAAATTACTCCACAAAGCGGCCTCCGTAATCTAGAGGTAACGTTCCCACCTCATGACTCGTGGTACGCGGTTTCAAATACCCGGCGGAGGTCGTCGAATTTTTAAGGGAGGAAAAATTCAGGGAACAAGTCCTCCGGGAGGGACTTTAAGCTGTGTGTCCCGTGTCGTAACTTTACAGCATGTAAAAGAACCTCATATCCCCAAAGGGGCTCAGTGAGCCAAATTCCAGGACGTTTCCTGCCCAACAATAGCCTCTAAGGCCTCTGATAATTGGGGGAAGCATTATAGACACCGCTAAGCAAGTGGCCGAACTCGCTTGCTCGGCGGGACTGATGGTACGCACCATTTATCGGTAGGGTAAGGAGACTGGTAGAATATCAAAGAGAGAAGCACAATAGATCAAACTGGTCGCGGTGCATGGGGAAACCCACCTTCTCTAAATAACTAAAAAAAAAGATACTCCACAAACTCCTGTGCATCTACTAATTACTCTACAAACTCATGTGTATCTGTTATACTTGCACTAATTTTAACTAAAATACCACAAGAAATTTAGGCCTTATATTTCTTGAAATTTTACGGATAACTCTGTAAATTATCTAACAGCACATACACACTGTGACAAGCAAATGCACTGCATACATGCGGACACGGTAAACATGAAATTAGAGGCTAGTTCTAAAGAATTCTTCACTACTACGACTAAGGCATCAGTAATTATTTAATCAATATTATAGATGTATTTTCTTTCCGTCCTCTCCTCCTGCTCCGGCTTCGAGCCGCTTAAACGTATTCAAAGAGCCACATGAAATTACTATTTATATTATATGTGCACTCAGAAGTAGCCACTCTGGAATTTGCTTTCCTGTTGTGAATAATTCTTGCATGTGTAAGGAGAGGACTGATTAGCTGGCGGAAACAAAACTTTGTTTCACCCTATTATTGACAAGAACTTTGCTTGCACTACACGAACTAATCTGTTTATTGTTTGCATCAGTAGGGAACTGAGGACCGAGGTAACAGTACCTGCGTGCACTGTACCACACTGCATTTACATGTGTGTGAAGTTGGTATAGGGCCCTATGATTATATTTGTTAAACGAGTCAGAAAGCTTCATTCTCCGAGCTAATAAAGTCACTAATTTCATGACACAGGTTAAGTTCCAGCAGCTAGTAATTGCACACCTAGTGAAGAAATTCCCTGCTTTGTTCAAATTTGAAATTTAATTTCCTTGACACAAAAGTCCACTCTTATGCCCTATTTTTAAATAATTCACTCCATACCATTACATTCTTCTTCTATATTAATTTAATACAGAGTGTCCCAACTGAACACAGCTGAAAAAGTAACTGAATAACTTCACGATCAATGAAGATATACGTAAGTTGCTTTAGGTGAAACTGTAACAACTAACCTAATATAGTCGTAGGTCTCGACATGTTCCCCCGAGCGGTGCTGCAGACATCCAGCTCACAATACACCTCTGTTCTATGTACAAGTGCTTCTCCAAATTGACCCAATTTCTTGAACTATTCAAGATAAAATTTTGTACGTATATATACACGTATTTACCTTCCTTCGTTTTATTTTTTATTGCTAGTGGGGTGGGACTAAGTCCCTTGTACTGCGGCCACTTCTGGCCTATTGTACCAGCCCCAGATGATAGGTGAGGGTGATTGTGGAGCAGTTGGTGGAATGAAGATTGGCAGGAGATGTCGAAGTACTCGGAGAAATCCTACCCCAGGGTCACTTTGTCCACCACAAATCCCACTTGACCAGAGCCGGGATCGAACCCGGGCCGCCGTGGTGGAAAGCCACGGACTAACCGCTTGAGCTATGGCCGGGCCCTTCCTTCGTAAGTAACAAAGGTCCCGCCCACATTATGATTCTTGATTTAATTACGCTAATATTACTGAGAGAACAATATTGTTGCGTATAGACCTGTTGCTAAGAGATGACTCTGTAAACAGCGGCCTTTGCCAGGTAACGCCCGCAACATATAAGCAGCCAATAATGGAACGGGGGTTATGCAGCCCGTTTCGAAGTAACGGCTCGGTAAACATGTTCCCGCGGTAAGAACATGCGCACAATAGAAGAACGGTGTCTTTTGTTGGACCCATCCTAATGCTATATAGCGAAACCCCAGGCCGGCTGAGTGCAATTCAGTCGAGTGGAGTGAAGTGAAGTAGCTAGTTGGTGAGTGAGTTCAGTTGTCAGTTGTCAGTTAAAAGTCAGCCTATGAAGAGAAGACTAGGAGGTTGGTGCGAAATGGCCGCTAGTCTGGGACATAGTTAGTTGTGTTGAGCTTTGCAAAAGGGGCTGAGAAGAGATGGCGCTATAGTTGAGTTGACAGTAGACAAGAGTTCTGTTGCGGGATATTCGCCGGACAGTAACGACATGAGCGTGGGAAGCTGAATAATCTTCACTGTTAGAAACCGTTGCTGGAGAACAGCTGTTGACGACACGACAAGCTGGAAGAAGGCTTTGCGGTTGCTGTGGTGATCTATGAATTATGGCGATTAGAAGTGGTGCTGTTATCACTCGTAGTTAAGAGTCGTGTATACATGTGGTCAATAAATCCAATATCCATCCATTCACCCGTCTTTAGTCACACCCCTAAAATCATGACGCTATCAATTATGAAGCTCATATTTATGAAATTTTCTCTTTAATTTTTTATGTAATCCCTATTATGTGCAAATATCTTCTTTGTATTTCGTTCTCATTATTTTTAATATTATTCTCTCTTTGAGATAGATCAGATTTCATAAGTGCACAAAATGTGTAAAACTACTTAATTTACTTTTATACCTACGATTTTGGGAAACTAGCGATAAAATTATACACATTGCACAGAACTTGTAGATTTGTGTCACATTTACTGAGGTCCTGAAAATTCTTATCTTAGAAAACATAAAAGTTTTACTGCCAGTGGTTTTCATCATTGCATGTTAGAGATACGTCATACTGTAAAAGGTTTCAATTAATTTGAAGGGCGAAACAATATATACGGGCGGAAATCATATAATTTGAAACTCATAAAAATTAAATATACGAGTACACGTATATGAAACCTGCGAAACCTGACAGGATAACGCAGTTGGTATAGCAACTGGCTACGGGCTGGACGACCAAAGGGTCGGCGTTCGAGTCCCGATGGGGACTATAATTTTCATTTCTCCCTACCGTCCAGACCGGTTTTGGGGTTCACCCAGCCTCCTATTCAATACCGGTGGGCTTTTCCACGGAAGTAAAGCGGCCGGGGCGTGAAGCTGACCACTCATCTCCAAGTAATGACGAGGTCAAGAATGGTGGAGTTATGTTTTCACTCCATCATACGTCTGCATGGCGTGGCGTTTAATTAATTAAGCACAGGGAGGGCTTCATCTCTTTTAAAGTCGGGGACACTTCCTTTGTCAGGTGAAGGCCATCATCCCTTTATCCGCCACTCCAGTGTTTTGTCTTCCACAAGGTAAGGAAGGGTAGCTCTAAGAGATCTGTAGTGGGAGGTGATGGAATGACTTCTACGGGTCAAAATAAATGTCAGCTGTTGTAGCCCTTCATGTACCTATCGTAACTGAAGACGTCCGGAGGAGCCGAGATAGCGCAGTCAGTACACCGAATGACTGCGGGCTGAGAGCCGAGGGTTCTGAGTAAGGGCAAGATATTTCCCCTCTCCACAGCGTCCAGACCGGTTCTGGGGCCTGCCCAGCCTCCTTTCCAATTAATACCGCGGAGAGGGGGGTCCTTCAGTTAGGGTAAAGCGGAAGAAGCGTGAAGCTGGCCACTCACCTCCAACTACAGCCGAGGTAGAAAATAAGTGGATCTCTACATCCACTCCCTCATACTTCTTCATGGCGTAGTGCTTAATTATTAGTTAAGGACAGGGACAGCGTTACCTTTACCTTTAGTAGAAGTCTGGAAAGAACAGTCGTCGCAAATATAAAATGCTGTTCCACGAAACACCACAAAGAGCTTTGGACAGCGTACCAGCTGAGTCTCGAACCGCTTACCTCAAGAACACAATTCAGAAGCCTTACTGCTTAAGGTTGCTTGGTCGGTGTAATACTTAACATAAACTATTGATTAGCAAAGTAGAACGGGAGAAATGTTCTCTCTGTACAACAATATTTTTTTAACCTGTGATGAAAAACTCTTACATCCAGTAAAAACGAACTAAAATTTATTTACCGGGCAGCGATCCACATGCAATTCGTTGAGAAATATTTCCTCTAGTTGTTCAGTTATTTCAATCTCTACTCCTTATTGTGAAGTGGTTCTGATGTTACATCGCTGTTGTGTTATTTAATTTTTTTTTCAAAACAAAAAATATGTGTTGGCAGCACTGACGAATCTCACCTTTCTTTACGACTGCCTTATCATCACGCACTCTGTCTCCTTATCGATCCTCGCCGGACGACCAGAAGCGTTCATTAGTTCAACAAGCCTTCTCCCTTGTATTTTCATCCCGAGTAACCTACTTTTATATACGTGTATATATATATGGCAAGATTCACTACCATGTTATACTGGAAGACATAGCAACCTCCCTGTTGCATATTTTCGTGCAGAAATGAGTTAAGGAAACAGTGACTAAAAAGATTACGAAGAAATAAGCTCGTAAAAAAATTCTCGGATGTTACTTTACAGCGAGTTACAACTGCTTCTTTCTCAGTACATCGGCCCGGGTTCGTTCCCGGGTCTGGTCAAGTGGGATTTGTGGTGGACAATGTGACGCTGAGGATAATTGAGGAGCTATTTTAAGGAAATAGCGGCTCCGGTCTAGATAACCGAGCTTAACGGCCGTGGGGATCCGTTGCGCTGACCACGCGACACCCTCTCTCCGCTAAAGCTGACACTAACTTCGCCGAAAGGCGGCGGTCGCTCGGTCGGTATAATTCATTTGCGGACTAAAACCAAGGAGTTTGTTTGTCTTAGTTGCATTGAGCGGCTTCTTTCACGAAGAATTCTACCGTGTTTCTACGAAATTGCTTTATTATTGCGTTAAATAACAACACTCTTTCAGCAGCAAAGGTTATTTATTGTCCATTGAAATGGGAACATGTAAATTAACGCTGGGGTTAGTGAATATTCGGAAAGAGACAGTGCTAATCTATTTTAAGGCTCTAAATTAACATTCGCCTGGTGACCGTGATGAAACCATGACACACATTATTCAGGGTAGCAGCTAAAATAACTGAGAGTCGAATTCCATACATCCTGAAGACAAACCTTCGACGTTATCGCCAAATGAACCTCATCCGTTTAGTACTGCCACGTTATCAGCGGTTTCCGTGACTAATAATAACGGGTTTTGGATTTGATAATCGAATTTATTGGACATTTATACGACTTGTTACAACATTTCACAAATCACTATCTTTGACTGGACACCCTCAACTACTGACCACATTACACCAATCCACCCCTCTCTCTCTTCCTCAACTGAACAACCGAACTACTCTTTGACGCTCTCTACTGAACACCTGGAGCCAGAGTCACTCAATGTTTATAGTCTAGAGGCGGACTAAACAGAAAAACCATTGCCTGACAATGGACGTCTACTATAGTCGCGTATTGTTGTACCCATTACCAGGCAAAGGGATGATTATCAAGAACCTGTATGCGAGGGAAGGTGTTTATCGAGCCGTTGCGCAGCAATGGGCATAAGCATCACAGTATTTTTATTTGGACTCTTGGATGACGTATTCTTTTCTGGGTGGTGTGTTATTTTGGGCAATTATTGACAATTATTTTCTAAAAGATTGTTTCAATTGTTTATAAATGACGCATTATTTTAGTATTGATTATTAATCGGAATAAACCGGGGGACCAAATCCGTTTACCTAAAATACAAGATGGAAGACTACACGTCTCCGTTACTTCGCTGTTCCTAGATACTTCATGTAATGTAACATACGAATGGAAACCTTGTAAGCTGCATAATATTAATGAACTTGGAAAGCAAGTCTCCTAAAAGCAGTGCGCATATCATGTTGCGTTGTAGACATGAATACATTAAGAGAGAGAGAGAGAGGAAGATGGAGAGAAACTGTCTGCATAAAATGAATCCCATCTTCAGAAATTTACAGTCGCCCGGCTAGACAAGAAATTCACTGCCGTTTATAAAACCCGAAATTTTACTACCGTATTTATAAGGCCAGGCCACTGGTCACTATCTCGAGCCAGATGAAACCATTCCTTATATTCACATCGTACTTCTTTAGGACACCTTTTAATATTATCCATCTTTGCCTAGAAAACCCTAGTGGTCTCTTCCCAGGGGGTTTTCAAAGCAAAATTTTGCATGTATTTCTCTTCGTGTTCATGCGCAGTAAAGTCCCCGTCCTCAACTCAACCTCCTTGGGAGAGAAATAAATGATTAGAAAAGCATAAGCTGGTTCACACTTTTGTATCCTACTACATGATCCTTGAATATATACTGCCATAAACGGAGGAAATATATTAGTAGGCTAATGGGAAAAAGATTGGGCGAGCATAAACCTGTGATTTTATGTGGGTGATAAAATTTTTAATGGAGAATTTTGTAGTGTGACTTCAGAGATATGAACACGGGGAAAATATTCTTCTTCCTGAGAGGCAAAAATTCTGAGCTGTTTCCCGTACCTTGTTTTATACATCATCAAATTGTAGGAGAGTCTGCGTCAAGCTTTACTACATAAATATAACACAATGAAACAAAAGAGAAATGTCTTAACACAAAGCTGTTTTCGCAGAAACTTTGTAGAGGTACGCCTTTTGATATAACAATGTACCAATTTTACGTCTCAGGGAACAGTGCACAGTGTTACATTTGAAGCACATGAAGTCACTCTAGTCAGCTTATATAGGGCGTAAATCCAAGAGTGTGACGTCACAGCACTGTACGCTTAGGTCTTTAATGACGGGACATCACACAGCTGCACAAAGGCGAAATTATTATTATTATTATTATTTGGTCTAGTGGTCAGAGTTCCTGGCTACATATCCAGATGTCCGGGTTCGATTCCCGGCGCTACAAGATTTTCTGAGAAGTAGTGGGTCTGGAACGGGGTCCACTCAGCCTCGTGATGATAATTGAGGAGCTATTTCAAAGAAATAGCGGCTAAGGTCTAGAAAACCGAAATTAACGGCGGTGGGAATTCGTTGCGCTGACCACTCGACACTTTCTATCCGCTAAAGTTGGCACTATTTTTGTTGCTAGTGGGTCGGGACTAAGTCCCTTGTACTGCGGCCACTTCTGGCCTTTTGTACCAGCCCCAGATGATAGGTGAGGGTGATTGTGGAAGCTGGTGGAATGAAGATTGGCAGGGAAACCGAAGTACTCGGAGAAAACCTTCCCCAGCACCACTTTGTCCACCACAAATCCCACTTGACCAGACCCGGGATCGACCCCGGACCGCCGCGGTGGGAAGCCAGCAACTAACCGCTTGAGCTATGACGCGGCCTTATCAAGTTGGCACTTACTTGGCCGACAAGCGGCAGCCGCTCGGTCGGTCGGTCGGTCGGTATTGTTCGCTTGCAGACTAAATCCACGAAGTTTTTATTATTATAATTATTAGTCTTTGACTTTATGTTGTGTTTGTCCAGTATGTAACTACTTCTACCTACACTGTGCTGTGTCTGCAATTGGTCTCATGGCTGTTGGCTAGGCACATAAATAATAAAAAAGTTGAATTGAATTATTATTATTAGTAGCAGTCGGATGACTCGGCATAGATACTATGTTACGGGCTGAACTACTGATGTTTTGGGGTTCGATTTCCGGCAGGGGTACGAGTTTTTTTTCTCTTCTACACGGAGTCCGGACCGGTTCTGTGACTCAAGCAGCCTCCTATCGGAATGGTTCGGGGAACCATATCCCTGGGATTGAGGGGAGTGAGTACCGAGGTGAAGAGTAGTGGAGCCGTACCTCCACTCCCCATACGTCTTCACGAGGTGATGCTTCATTAATTAAGCACAGGGAACGCGTTATCTTTGTTTCCTTTAATATTAGTATCATGTTGGTTCTTAAAGTAAAACAGGATGTTTAGCTAACAGTTGCTCTACATCATATTCTATAGTAGCCCTTGTATATTTTATTAAAATATTAATTGCAATCTGTATAAGTGCTTATTCCTTTACCACTTCTTAAGAATAATTGTGATTTGTGTTTTGTGATTAGTATTATTATCTAATTGCTCTATGGTTTTTCTGTCGTCTATGTGAGTGCTTTGTTCTATTTCTTTTAATTTTGTTTACTTTGAAATATGCCACTGGACAGATAACTGAGCAAGAAAATGTAAAACATTTATTATTATTTTCATCATAAATATCATCATTGTTGTTGTTTGTTGTTTCCTTGGTACTACAGCCCCAGTGGGCCCAGGCCTACCTCCACGAACTTCTCCGTTCACTTCGGTTTTTCTAGATCTTAAACATTCGGTAGGACTCCTTGGGCGGGTGATCAGCTCGTCGCAAGCACTCTACCTGTATACAAACACAGAAAAACGCACACACACAAACTAAACATTCATACCCTGAGCGGGATTCGAACCCACGATCCCGGTTTCCAAGCAAGAGAAGACAGTACATGCCTTAGACCGCCCGGCTACCGTGACCGGCAAATATCATCATTACCATCATAATTATAACAATATTTTTTCGGGTACTTATTACACATTTGAAAACAACCGTTTAAATTTTTAAATGAACTTAAATCTTATTCGGACTCCATTGGTGGATAAGAACAGTCACTTGATAGCACAACTGGGCCTGATTCTTTCTATCCACGCCGTAAAATAGATAAAAACCTGACGGAAGAGGCTCCTTCAGAAGCCAGGCGTAATCAAGAAATTCCACACTTCTTATGAATCCCGCAGGCTCATTTCCCTGACCAAGACACTGAGTACATCCCGTGTTACATGATCAAAATTCCTATCCACACATTCAATATCTTCAATACCAATCACAATATTATCCTGCCTCTTACACTTATATCTCTCAAATAATCTTGCCCTTTTATGATTTTCACCAGCCTGTTGTAAGCCCTCTCTATTTTACCACCCGTCATTCGTTCTCCGATACTTCCACCCCCTCCCACCACCCTGTTTGTGAACCCCTAGATCTACGTCCACCCCTTAATTTATGAGATTAAGTTCACCATCATACAAAGTAAGAGATAAAATTAAAGTGTTGTAGCCTTCATTTCAATTTCAATTTTCATACAGGATATGGGCACACAAGGGTACTAAGAATTATCAGCAAACGAAGCCTTATTGAATAGAAAGATTATGAGTAAAACCATGCACATGGGGATTTAGGAGGACCTATAATAATAAACAGGGACACGCGGTAGCGTAGTTGGTTGAGGCACTATGCTACAAGTCGGAAGGTCGCGGGTTCAAATACCAATGAGGTCATTGGATTTTTTTCAATTGACCTAATCCTTCCGGCCGCACTATGGCCCTGGGATTCACTCAGCCTCTAACAGAAATGAGTGCCAGGAATTAAATCAATAATTTTCCTCGGGAGTAAAGCGCGGTCGGCCCTGTGGGCCTTCACGGCCTGTTACAAGGATAGCTTTACATTATAATAATAAATTCCGTGGTTTTAGTCCGCAAGCGAACTATACCGACCGAGCGAGCACCGCTTGTCGGCGAAGTTAGTGCCAACTTTTGTGGGTAGAGGGTGTTGCTTGGTCAGCGCAACGGATCCTCATGGCCGTTAATCTGGGTTTTTTACACCGCCTTGAAATAGCTCCTCAATTATCCTGATGAGGTTAAGCGGACCCCGTACCAGACCCACTACTTCTCAGAAAATCTTGTGGCGCCGGGAATCGAACCCGGAACCTCTGGATCTGTAGACAGGAACTCTGACCACTAAACCACAGAGATGGCCTCGAAAGACGTATGATATTAAAATTCGTTTGCGTAAATTGATTACGATAAATAAAAATTAATATAGCTGTCCTATCTATTGTATATGAAGGGTTACATAATGAATGAAGGACATAACAATAGTAAAAGAAACTGTTGGCCTTTTTCAAGGAAATATAACCACTTGAAACAAATTTAAAATTAGAACTTTTAATAAAATATGCTACTCGAAAACTGTTCCATTCCTCCACAAAAATGACTTATGGTCTATTATTAAAGTTAGTTTGAAAGTATGAAAGTAGTTTCAGTCAGACTGTTAATTTGGGAATCAATTTAGATTTACACTTAAATTTATAAAGTGTTATTGAAGGGCCGCGCCATAGCTCAAGCAGTTACTTGCTGGCTTCCCACCGCTGCGGCTCGGGTTTGATCCCTGGTCTGATCAAGTGGGATTTGTGGTGGACAAACTGGCGCTGGGGCAGGTTTTCTCCGAGTACTTCGGTTTCCCCTGCCAATCTTCATTCCACCAATTGCTCCACAATCACCCTCACCTATCATCTGGGGCTGGTACAATAGGCCAGAAGTGGCCGCAGTACAAGGGACTTAGACCCACCCCACTAGCAATAAAACAAAGTGTTATTGAGACTATTAAAATAACAAGGGTGTCGGAAATTATTAAATAATTTTTGGGAGCGAATGAGATGTTCTTCAGATTGTAAATCGAGACAAAATAATCCAGTTTTGTGTTCTGCAGGAGGCCATTACGGACAGTTCGTCACGAAGCATTATTTCCCAGAATTCTTCACGGAACAATATGTTAAGTAGTTGAAGACAACACCAAGAGCACACAAGCATATCATATCCAAACTATATTTAAATTAAGGAACGCGGCCTCATTTACGATGGCATTTCGTAAAAAGGCTATAGGGAAAAAGACCAGTTTGATTCCCAGCAAGGGCAGATACTTCTCTCTTCGCTACTTCATCCGCGCCCTCCTCGCGACATGGCCCACAGATCAATACGCTGAAAATTGGAATTGTCTAAACTTTTAATGAGATTTTTCAAAGTCGAATTAAAAAAGAGAATCAGCGCAGCGGTTAGTCGCTGGTACGTCACAGACGGATGGACAGATGGAAGACATGTCCGGCACACAGGGTATAAAAATCAGGAAGAACTACTTCTAACTAAGGGATATTTGGTAAGAACTAGTTTTTACTAACAGATTTTGTGAAAGTAGTGATTCTGGAACGGGGTCCCCTCAGCCTCTTGAGGATAATTGAGTAGCTATTTCAATGAAATAATGGCTCCAGTCTAGAAAACCGAAATTAACGGCCGTGGGAATTCCTTTGGCTGACCACGCGAAGCCCTCTAGCCGCTAAATTTGGCATTAACTTCGCCAGCAAGCAGCGGTCGCTCGCTCGGTATAGTTCGCTTGCGGACTAAAGGCCACGGAGTTTGCTCTTACTAAGGAATTCTAGTTCTTGCTGACCAGATGTAGCAGTGATGGATTTCGGGTTCTACTGCGGTCTACGTACACATACAGGAAGTCTTCTATTCCCAAGTGTAGAAATTATGAAATTACCTGAACATGACTCGCTATTTCAGTAGAATCTTACAAGATATCCAAAAATATTTAATAAATCGACAAAAGTTTTCTGTAATAAAAAATATTCAATAACTATTGTTTATATTCAATTCAACCTTCTAAAATCAAGGTATTATACAAGGATATGTAAACAAGAAGTTCTGGGAAGAACTAACCGCCTGCTTCCCTTTGATACGACATGGATCGCATAGAAAACTACTCCTCCAAAAGTTTTCCGTTGCTGCGTTAATGTCTTTACCGAATTGTTGCCTAGCAACGTCATGACTGATACACATGCATACACACAGACTGATGGGAGGGATTTATGAAGTACGCCGTTGAAATTGGTTCAGGTGTCATGATATACATACCAAGTTTCAGTCTGCTTTTACCGGTTCTCACGGTCTCTTCTCTTCCGGATTTCTTATATTTTTCCTTCTACCCTGAAGGTGGAGGCGATATGTTCCTCCGAAACGTCGGTTAACACCACATATACACGGTGCCAAATCCCAGAAGACTGCTTTCTTCATAGTCACCGCCGTGAAAACCTCAAATCTTACAAGTTTCATAAAGTTTGTTTCAGGCATTCAGAACTTGACGGGGGATTTACAGACACGCAGATAGCTAAGTGATATCATAAGCCTACCTTCATTTTGTTTTCAAAATGAGGTAAATAGGCTAAAATGAACACTTATAATCATTATCGAAGCCTGCACTGCGGAAAGTGAACAGTAGCGGTGATATCTGCGCTGGACGGCGAGACACAGGGGCACAATAATATGGAAATAAAACATAAGAGATCCATGATCAAGATCAAGTGATCGTATAACGTGACTGATTGTTGTATCCAGATAGACAACCGTCGCAGCACCGTGTCACTGCTGCAGACATGCGAACGAACTGGAACACTGGAAGACTGAACTAAATCAGATACATCATATGTAGCAAAGGTAAAATCGACAGGTATATATTCAACGATGCTTCTGCAAAATCATGGACACAAGGTACGTGTATGTGGCTACCAACAGTAATAATATTTCTCAATCTGGTGGATCCGGGCTCGAACCTCAGTCCGGATACCGTCTATCCAAGCCCATATTAATCATAGTTTCCATGCAAGTCTCAATATGCCTGGATATCTCGTTAAAATGAACAGCGATATTTAGTATTCACCTATATCTGTCAATCACTTTATAATAATTGAAAGTTAGATATATACATATATGTGGTGTATCTGATAGCTCAGTCAGTATACTGACTAGGTAAAAGGTTAAACAAGCAGGAGATCGGGGTTCAATTAAGGGCGTGAGCATCGATATTTCTCACCGCCCCGAGTCCAGACTCCAGGGCTCACTCACCTTTCCGTAAAACATTATAAAAATAGACTTATCATCAATAGTATTTATCTGCAAAATTCTGTGTGTTCTGTTCTAGTGAGTGGAGAACGGGGCGTCTTTTCTGAGGGCTAAAACAGCCGGAACTTCACTCTAAAACTTAATTTTCACCTGGCGCCGAAGGTTAAGAAAGGCTTGAACTGCAGACCAAATCTAATACTGGGCTCTAATAAGAGTCCATTCGAATCGCACTCAACGGATGGGTGTCTGTGTACGTTTATTATGTTTGTGTTGTCCTGTGTGCAGGTAGCGGCCTTGCGACGGGCTGATCCCCCGTCCAAGGAGTCCCACCGAATGTGTAGAGGACTAAGAAACTGAAAAATCGGCCAAGGTCCAACAAAATGACCGTAGAGCCACAGATACATAGATGTATGCATGCATGTATGTAGGTAGCGATAATCTGTAAGTTGCCTTATGTTGGTGTGAAATTTGTTGCTATACGTTGAGGGAAAATAAAAATTACATATGTCTGAAATCAAAGGTGTTGAGCCTAAGAAGGATGGAGTAGGTAGGAAATTCAGGATATCGGCACATACAGTGAGGAAAACCGTCTCGACTGGTGAATATCGTTTAATTACTTTTAAATACACTAAGGCTGTCCAAATGATTATCTAAGCACTACCCACTATTGGCTTCCTTAAACATTTGGCTTTACATGCAATTCAAATACCTCTTTAAATAACCAAAGGATCCATCAAAATAAACCACACTCAAATGCATCAACATTCGCCTGATTCTGTGTTCTCCTGAGTTCCACAGCAGAATATTACGGAACGATTTCGAACCCTTTAACGTAAAATATCTCATATGAATGGTACAGGCTGTTAATGCCGTCAAGAATTCAGATTATTTTTGAGTCTTGGCAATGCCTGAACATAGAGCCAGCATTATTTTGAGGCACGATTAACATATGTCACTTTTAAGCTGAGAAGTTTATAATAAATATACCAGAACTTTCATAATTCAAATCTTCCTTGCTGTAACCAATTTACATTCGTTGCATGTACAGGAGGCACTGAAAAATTAATGATATTTTTATCTTAATATCTAAATGGCTGAATGAATTCCCTGTACTATGCGTTGTCTATTTGAATAATTATTGATAAAATTTATAATTACTCCTTTTGTATCTGTTTGAATTCAAAACAGTTCGAGTATTCACTTGTATACTAGGAACTTGGCCGCAAGTATTTTGTGGAGTGCAGAATGTAGTTCAAACTATGCAGCACGCCAGGATACCTCTACAATCCTCAGAGCGTTTTATTTCAGCTTCACAATTGCTCCTGATCCAGGTTAGATGACGACACAAAAACAGACGTACGGTTTGCAAATCACTAGAAAGTGGCATAACACTATTGTGTGCTGATTACAGCGAGTGCTCTATAAGTAAATACAAAGGAAACTGAGTACATGTTAATGAATAGTTGCCATAATTCAGGACACAATCGTAAAGTAATTGTAAGCAATAAGTCGTTTTAAAGTGTGGCACAATTCAAATGTTTAGGTATACCTTACTTACTTACTTACTCATGGAGCTGAGCCCTTCTTGAGGAGCCACCAATTTTGCAGCTACTCAAGAATTTTCCAGCATTTTATGGAACCCGAAAATTCATCACCGTGTTCACAAGAGCCCTCCACTGGTCCCTATCCTGAGCCAGATTTATCCAATCCATACCATCCCATCCTATCTCTCTAAGATCCATTCTAATATTGTCCACTCACCTACGTCTTGGTCTTCCTTGTTGTCTCTTTCCTTCTGACTTTCCCACCAATATCCTATACGCATTTCTCGTCTCCTTAGGTACAACATAACAAATTAAAATTGCATTAATGAAAAATTAGGAAGAGATAAAAGGCACAAAAACGTAAAATATAAATATATCTAATAAATTCCTTGAATGTGTGGCATAGTTCAAATATTTAAGATGACAGTAATTAAGTAATTATCTCCATTGAGCTCAAAGTTCCTCAAGAAGCCAACAGTCTGTCAAGCGCTCAAGAATTTCCCACAGCACTGTAGAACCCAAAGGTTCGTTATCGTTATGTATTTCAGCATCATATTGCAACTGGTTAACTTGACGTCCATTGTATTTATCGTAGGTCAATATTGCAACACTTGTTTATTCACTACTTAATCTTAATCTTAGTTTAACATTTTACACTTTGACACAACATGTTTCGGCCTCAAACGGCCATCTTCATGTTACAAACATTTTATTAAATTCTGTTAAAACTGTTACACTTTGTTATTCCGTGTTAAAAGAGAACTACAGCGTGTGATTTTAACACGGACTAACAGAGCGTAGCAGTTTCAACATAATTTAATAACATATTTATAATATATCAGGACACATGAAAATGGCAGTTTGAGGCAGAAACATGTTGTATCAAAGTGTAAAATGTTAAACTAAGATAAAGATTAAGTAGTGAATAAACAAGTGTTGCAATATTGACGGACCTTAAATATAATGGACGTTAAGTTCATTATAATGTTAACAAAAGCCCACAATTGCTCCCTAAACTGGGCCAGATCAATCCAGCACATTATAACCCCATAATATTGCTCTAAGATATATTTTAATATTATCTTCTCACCTACGTTTAGCTCTTCCTAGTGGTCTCTTTCCTTTTGATTTTTCACCAACATCCTATATGCATTCTTCTCTTCCTCTATACGTGCCACATGGCCTGCCTATATCATCCTTTTTGACATGATCATTATAATTATTCTTTGCGAAGAGTACAAGTTATGAAGCTCATCATTAAACATTTTTCTCCTACCCCCTATTACTTCATCCCTCCTCAGCCAAAATATTCTTCTCAGCTTCCTGTTCTCAGACACCCTCAATCTATGTCCTTCTTTAATGTCAGGGACCAATAAGAAAGAAAATGAAATGAAATTACATCCCTGAAGCAATTATAAGGAGATTAAATATGGAGAATACCTGACGCCGTTCGGTTCAGAACTTTTCCCTTCCCTCTGTTGCGTAAAAATGTGGAGATTAAAATATACAGAATAATAATTTTGAGTGCAATTTTGTGTGGACGTGAAACCCGGTCTCGCGCAGACCGGATGTTCAAGCTGTAAGAAGAGACCTACTTGATGCTACTTTCATCGTACTCGTTGCTTGCCTGGTTTACTTTTCGACCGTGAAGATGGAGGCAGTACGTTCCTCCAATATGTCGACGTCACAGCTCACAAGCAAGAAATATTCGTAGATCATCATCTTCTTTTCCGCTTTCTAGCCTCTCCTTGACTATCCCCCATTCTCTGACCTTTATATAAATACATATCGTGAGCCTTGCAACTTCAGTCACCTGCTTTCACTCTGTCCGTTATAGCGATTTTCTGGTTATTCAGTCTCTTCAACGGCGAAAAGTTTCATCCAATAAAGAGAATTTCGGAAATTCAATTTTCTGCATTGCCTACAACGGAAAGAACACTGGTCTCTAATGTTAACAATAAAAAGTTCGAGCAATGGAACAATTTTAAGCTAATGTGAATACCTGGAGTCCCTTACAAATTGTGCACGCATATTACTGAACCTCCTTGTATATAATATGAAACCTGTCGGCACAAACATATAGGAATATTGACCGTAAAACTAGGTCAGTAAGGAAGTCGATTATGCATTACGTACAGTTGTATTAGTTGGAGTTTGTCTGCCACACAGTGCTGCAGCCACGCAGGTGGGGATACATGCAGGACATATGGGGCGGGTATGATGTTACGTAAGCCTCATTATTTTATTTTCTCGCATGCATAGTACTCGTATATACAGAGAAGCCCCCAAAATATACAGAAATTAATAGAGGTTATTTACAGACACAACCACAAAATTAAACAGAAATATAATCCACGACGTGTAGTGTGATATTCCCTCAAAAGATTGTGCTAGTTACATGAATGCCAGAGCCACCTCATCGAATGGCAGAAAATTTAAAAAATGTTGAAATTGTGTGTATAAAATTTTTGGGGCTTCTCATAATTTTGGGTTCCTCTGTTAAAAAAATAATATACACGTTAGAAAATTTAACTTTGTATTATGAAGGATATGCACGTTTTCAATGTCTTTCAATAAGAAAATGTAGTTTCTCTCTGTCTGTTAGTATGTAACTGCGCCTGAACTCTTATAGGGATTATGTTACTATTCAGCATCTGAGAGTTTATCTATTTTACCTCGATGTCAATTAATATGAATATTATAGCAGCTAGCTTCTGGACCATGGGCCCATTTGACGAGTTTATATGAAACGGCCCTTACACTTTCGCTTATACTTCAATAGTTTGCAAAGAATATCCTCTTAAATACAGCTGTAGGGGTGGAATTTTCAGGAAAATAATGGTATGGACGCTGGACGTTCAAATGTAAAATATTGGTCGGGTAAATTTCTGCTGGTCCGCGCTACCTCTGTCAATTTCGATTTGGGGTTTCGTCGAGGTCCATGATCATATATTTGTTCATTCCAGACTTTTAAGTGTTTTGAAAAGGAGATCATTATTTAACAAGACGAAGGGTTTGCCTATTGCTATATAACGACTGGCTACAGGCTGGACGACCGAGGGTTCGGAGTTCGAATCCCGGTAGTGTCAAGAGATTTCTCTTCCGCACGTCGTCCAGACAGACTCTGGGGCCCACTCAGCCTCCAACCCAATGAGTACTGGGGCTCTTTCTCCAGGAGTAAAGCGGCCGGGGCATGGAGCTGACCACTCACCTCCAGCTAGTGCCGAGGTCAAGAAAATTTGAAACTATACTGTGTACATCCACTCCCCATACGCCTTCATGGCGTAGTGCTTAATTAGTTAAGCACAGGGACAGCTTTATATTTTAACTTTACCACTTTGCTCCTGTGGCGTACATTGTGAATGCACTGCTGTACATGAACAGAGATTTCTTTAATGCTGTCACGTGTATTAGGTTTGTGACTATTAGACGGGGTTAGGATTGGATGATAGTATTTATTGCATATATACTCTCACCTCGTAATTATAAGTAATTATAACACTATCGCTAATCTCCACACTTTGCATATCACTAGGACACGCTACGTCTTCTCAGTCTTCACTAGTCATATCCTGGCAACGGATCTATAAGTCTACACTTTACAGAATTATAAGATTATTTTGGACTCTATCCATCGTCTGGTATATAAGACAAGAAACACAACGTTTCGGAGACTGGATCTCTCTCCGTCCTCAGGTTGATGGGGCAAGATAGACCTACTCAGTTGGGCCCGTTAGAAAGAGCTAATCTCAATACGTCCAGTGATTCAGACTAGCTTTTTCTAACGGGTCCAACTGAGGCCTATCTTGCCCCATCCACTGAGGACGGAGACAGATCCAGTCTCCGAAACGTTGTGGTTTTTGTCTTACGTACGTATATACCAGACGATGGATAGAGTCCAAAATAAACCTTATAGTTCTGTACAGCATATACCACCGTCAGAATCCTTTACAGAGTATTCGTCTACACTTTGTAAATCATTAGGACACACTAAGGTTTCTCAGTCTTCACTAGTCGTATCCTGGCAACGGATCTATAACCGTTTACACTTTGAAAATCATTAGGACACGCTAAGGTTTCTCATTTTTCACTAGTCGTATCCTGGCAACGGATTTTATAAAAGTCTCACTCTAACTACAGCGTACATTAAATATTCAAAACACCAAGAATTTTCTTCACAAGCTGACTTTGAAGTTTCGGCTGAACTCCCAGTTATTCTTTTCTCCATCATCTTAGAGTGCCGACTCAAGAAACCCCCTCAATTTTGATCTCAACTGGCCTGGGATCCTCGTTATATAGTCTCGGAGCGGACCCACAGGAAACGTCGTTTCCATCGTAATTCCAACAATACCTTGATTGCTGCTTTCTTATTCGTTACCGCAAGAAAGTATTTACAGAGCCGTTGGCTATCAATGAACGTCTACTGTGGCTCCATTATTCCGGCTTTCAGACGCCATGTCACAATATACATAACCCATGTAACAGACACTTATAATTATAGATCCCGTTAGCATCTACGAAGTCATAGGAGTTTATAACACTTGGTCCTGGTTTGTTTTATGAGACTGTAGCTACTTCAAACTTTAACGTAACTCTTTTTTTATTTCCTTGGCACTACAGCCCCAGTGGGCCTAGGCCTACCTCCATGAACTTCTCCCTTCACTTCGGTTTTTCTAGATCTTACACGTTCGGTAGGACTCCTTGGGCAGGTGATCAGCTCGTCGCAAGGCCTCTACCTGTACACAAACACAGAAAAACGCATACACACAAACTACATATTCATGCCCTGAGTGGGATTCGAAACCACGATCCCGGTTTCCAAGCGAGCGAAAACAGTACATGCCTTAGATCGCTCGGCTACCGTGACCGGCATTTAACGTAACTTAACAGATAAAAATAATATGATAATTATGAAGAATAAGGCGAGAAACTCTGGAAATGGATCGTAATTTATTTTATATCATTAATACAGTAATTGTTTGGAATCAAGGAAAAATCAAGAGATACTTGCAGTATATATTCGAATTGGGTGCCTTCTTCGTATAAGACAGAAGCATTGGCTTTATAACTGGTACTGGATTAACTCCAAGTTGGCAAAGAAAGCAAGAAAAATTTTGTTACAGAGCAGGTTATTTGCCTGCATTGCTTCAGCCGCTTATTATACAGACAGACTGTTAGAATTTCGCCCGGGGTTAATGGCTTTTCTGTCTAAGCTTTGTACTTGTTAACTATAATCTCATCGAATGCTTGGATAGGTAAAATACGTAAGTTTTCTTTATATTTCACTTTATAATTATGCACCATGCATGAAAATATATGCGAGAATGGAGGTATAACTCCATCTGTCTTAGCTTTGGCACTATATGGTGATGAGTGGTAAGTTTCACGCCCCTGTCGCTTTACCCCTGGGCTAGATCCCCCTGTACCCATTGCATAGGAAGCTTGGAGGACGACATAGGAGATCTGGACGATGCGGGAAAGAGAAAGTCTCTCATCCCTTCCGGGGATCGAAGCCCGACCATCCAGCCCATAACTTAGTCGCTATTCCGAGACATCCCGGCACCCTCCCTTCAAAATTCTTGGGTAGTGTTTTAAAATGGCAACTACCGCCTTATTCCAAACACTTAGCAATTAAAAATTTAAAATAACTTTTCGGATCACTTGAGGAACGACGCATAATTTCTGAAGTTAAAATATCCTAGTTAAATATCCAGCCAATAAATTTGAAGGACCATTTGAATATAGTGACTGAAGTCCTTCAGATTATGCAGTCAGCGGGAACTATGTATTTTGATACACCCTATGCAACAATTTCTGATCTTTTGCGTCGAGAGCAAGTTTCTTTATATATCACCGGAAATTGACTGGCCGGAAATTAAATCCGTAGCAGAAGGTTGGATACGGCAATGCAAGACCCCACTCAGATGATAAGACAACGCTCGAAGAGTCGGCTTCCGTACTGTAGCAATGCTGTCCCCCATCTCACTCTTTGTTCCCGGGAAATCCGAACTGACTTACAGTAACCACTACAAAATCGGCATCTCCAATAATTACAGTTGTACTTCCTATGAGACATCTATTGCCGGTCACGGTAGCCGAGCGGTCTAAGGAATGTACTGTCTTCGCTCGCTCGGAAGCCGGGATCGTGGGCTCCAATCCCACACAAGGCATGAATATTTGGTGTGTGTGTGTTTATTCTGTGTTTGTGTTGTCCTCAATTGTTCCAATTACCTCATCGAGAATCGAACCTGCGACTTTCCGGCTTGTCGCATAGTGCCTCAACCAACTACGCTAGAGAAGGCATGACAGTGAGTAATAGCAAACTGATCTACAGAATGGGTTTCTTCATCTGGCTGACGAACGTATTAAAGTTTGCTTCCTGAGCCAATTATTTTAAAACTTACACGGAGCCCTGTTTGGATCTTGATTGGATTCTACGGATTCTATGGAACCAGAAGGAGAAGAATGGCTTTCACCATAGCCTACTACTGGACAATGTTCATGATTAGATAAATCAAGCCAACCTCTTCTTACCCTCTACTATCAGATCCATTTTAATATTATCTTCGATATCTGCACCTACTTCTTTCGAGTGAGAACTTTCGTCCAGTGTTTCAAACTACGAGGGAGAATCAGTGAATAGGTCACAAATGGATATGAAAAGCAAAACATATGATATTCGAACCTGAAGAAACTTTTACTGCCTTCTTCATGCCGGTTTCCTGCTCATATTTTTCTGTTTTGAAAATGGAGGTGACACGTTCCTCCGAAATATCTGTCAACTTTTAGTAAGGAGTTATATCACAGAAGACAGAAATCCTAAACTACTTAAACGTTTACTAAAGTAGTACATTTTGGAACACGCCGTAGACTAAAAACATTTAACTTGGCTGGGAAATCCCCGATGGCAACGCTCAGTAAAGATGTACAGTGGTCCCACTGAACCTGAAAAGAATTGGTTTAGACGTGGTAGAGGACAGAATATAAATTTCTGGGAAGTTTCTGCGAGTTAGAGAGTCTTTTTCCCTCCAAACTCTAGAGCAATGAAGGGTGAAGTAGCTCGGCCCTTCCCCCTTGCAGAATTCAGCTGACCCGACAATTTGAAGTGGATCCATCTGGATCGATTAGCCACGTTCTTGCCTTGCGTTACAGAGAAACATTTGTAAAACCGTCATTAGATCAAATGGGACCATGAGAAATAGGTCTCTTCAGAACTTACATTAAAGTACAGTTTGTTTAAAGATAATGACTTCAAATACAATTTCATAGACAATTCCCAACAAAATATGACGCCATGACCTACAGTAGATTAATTTTCACTTTCTCATACAAATGTCATAAGACATTTTGTGACATATTTTTCACCTTGAAGTGAATTGTCCTGGCTGAGGATAGGAGCCAGTAAGGGAATTCTACGGTCACGATGTATTTTTTATGATTATTTCAGGATGCTGGCAGAAATTGGTCTGATTCCAGCTCGAATGGTACGATGAGAGATGAATGATGAATTGGAAATGATTCAGAAGAATGCGGCTGTAGCCTAACGCGGCGCTTCCCAGGCGAGCTCGTTGTGTTACTTAAGAAAACTATATAAAAACCTCGGTTAGGACAGCCATTATCCCGACAGAGATTCGAAGCGAGAATCTGCCGGAAACGTTATTGCTACACCATACCTTTCCGTGATTATTTGATGATCTCTCTGGTTCTACAATAGGATAGCTCTTCACAGGTAAATAACTATGTAGCCAGCTTTATTCCCTCATTCTAACCAGCGAGGTGAGGGGTCAGAGACGAACCCCTCCCCAAAATTGAGAGACCAAGAATACTGTGGTATGTACATTGGATGCTAGGCAAAGACAGCAAACAACTAGGCAACGGCCGTTACTAGACTAATGCCCGTTAACAGCAATAGATGAACGGTGACCGTGGACACTACTGTGTGTGTGTGCGTGCGTAATAGTGAACTGTAAATTGTAGTCACTGGCTGTATCAAAGAGTCTAGTGAATCCGATCATTAATCCAAAACCCCGTCTACAATCACACACTCAATCACGTGACAATACGATAATATGGTGTCTGGGATAGAGCAGTAGTATGTCTCGAGGGGATGTGATTAATGGGAATAGAATAATTATGATATAATGATTAACAGGAGGAAACCAAGGAAATTCGAAGAGAAGCCTAATCAAATGCTATTTCACCCATCATGAAACGTCCATGAAATTTTGAGAGAAATATCAATGCATTGTACAAGTAGAAAGTTTATATTACTTAGTTAAAATATTTAGTTCATGCAAGTAGTTGGTTACAGTATTAAATACATTTAAATATTACAGCCTTCTTGAATGTATCTAAGATCTCATTCAGTGAATTCATTTTATCGCCTGATTATGTAGATAATGTGTTTATGTTTTATTTGTATATCATGCATGTCATTAATATTTCTGAAACTTCTGCTAATTTGTTAACATTCTCTGTAACAAATATTAGGACGTAATATGACATCGGTGCCATAGGAGGCTGGGTGGACTCCAGAGCCGGTCTGGACGACATGGAGAAGTGAAAATTCTTGATTCTGCTGGTACACGAACTCCGACCCCTCGGTCGTCCAGCCCGTAGCCAGTCGCTATACTGACTGCTCTATCCCAGCTGCATTGAAGTACATAATTCTAGTGACGTAAGTCTTGTTTCTGTCTCTGTGCCAGATACCAACCTTTGCAGCTATGATGTGTACGTGTTGTATTATACACAGTATACACTGGGATGCGTTATTTGGAAGCTGGGATAAATATGCGCATCGTTCGCTTGTATCAGCTCCGGAACGGCGTGACGTGTTTTCATTAAATTTGACATGAACGTCATGCCATTGGAGGCAACCCAAAACTCGTACTTTTAATTCCGTGTAATCGGCAATACCAACCCGGCACACACACAAACCTATGAAGAGGCGACAAAGCTTGCGTCACTTCCGAAAAGCAATAACATCCGCATATAACAGCATAATCATAATGACCGTAGTAGCCACAGAACGACAGTAAAGTGACGTTGTCACTGTGCTTAATTAAATAAGCATAAACCCATGAACGTATATGGAGGAGTGGAGGTATAGCTCCACTATTCTTGACTTCGACATTAGATGGGAGTGGGACGCAGAGCAGGTCTGGACCATAATTAGAAAATAAAAACCACTTGCTCCTCCGGGAATCGAAACCCATACGTCCAGTCCACAGCTCGTTGCTATACCGACTGAGCTAGCCAGGCTCCTCATAGTAACGAGAGTAGTTACGATTATAATAGCGGCCGAAGTTGTATTTCATGAATGTTATATTTTAGCGTCCTGTTGCACTGATTTATGTCCATGATTTATTCTGACCGTGTTACAGTGCATACATTTACTCACCTTACTCTTCTCTCTTGCACTACATGTTTCAGCACAAAAGTGCCATCTTCAGGTGCTTTTCGATGTACGTCGAACTACTTCACTGCATGCCCTGTTGTCTTTATACTAAAATATATATTCGTCATATATATATATTGATAAATTTTAAATATTAAAAATATTAAAACTGTTCAGGATTTGTCATCCTTATGTCGTATCTCAATACGCGAGTCACACCTATCTTCTTCTGTCGGAGTATTCTTCCTACTATTCTTCTCTTCTCTTCTATTCTATTCTATTCCTACTATTCTTCCTACTATAACACACGCAGTCACAGGAGCAAGACACAACACAAAGCACAATACACACATGGAAGTAGGAAGAATACTCCGATAGAAGAAGATAGGTGTGACTCGCGTATTGAGATACGACATAAGGATGACAAATCCTGAACAGTTTTAATATTTTTAATATTTAAAATTTATCAATATATATATATATATATATATGACGAATATATATTTTAGTTATTTTAGTATAAAGACAACAGGGCATGCAATGAAGTAGTTCGACGTACATCGAAAAGCACCTGAAGATGGCACTTTTGTGCTGAAACATGTAGTGCAAGAGAGAAGAGTAAGGTGAATAAATGTATGCACTGTAAGACGGTCAAAATAAATCATGGGTATTTCATGAAAGCTATTTGTAAGCGAGAAGAGAGTCCTTAATAGCTACAGAAATAGTAAAGTTTGTTTGTTCTGTTCGTTTGTTCTGTCGAGGCCTAATTTTAGGTACCGTACCCCAATTCATCTGAAGGGAATGGGGAGATCACGAAAACCCCAGTCAGGATAATCGCTATCCCGACCGAGACTCGAATAGCGCACCTCCCGAATACAAGTTAGAAGAGTTACCGCATAGGCCAAATTTCTCGGTCCTAAGTGCGAAGAAGAGACGTGAAAAGTCCATATACTTCAGTGTGGATTCGATTTTTCAAACCCTCTTTTACAAAGAGACTTTTAAGGAAGCTCCGTAAGGCATTTAGTTCGAGATTTCGTTTTCTTTGTGCAGGACAAACTGGCATAAATGGCTCTAACTGCTTTTGGTACATCCCGGTCCGTCACACTAGCAATATTATAAAAAGTTAATGAACTCCTTCCAGTGTGACTGATAAAATGTTTTTTTTTCCTTTCTTTCCATTTTAATCTTTCATCCTTGATATATTTTGGTCTTAGAGACCAAAACACATTGTAATAGCAGTTTCTGCCCGTATATCCTTCTGAAGATGGCCTCTAAGACCGAAACATGTCAAGAATAAAACATTAAAAAGGAAAGAAAGAAAAAACATTTTTTCAGTCACACTGGACGGAGTTCGTTAATCTTTTATAACTCTAACTGCAATTTGCTTGTTAGAATGCACCGTTCGGGACATGAAGTGAAACTAAATCGGACAACGAAATTGCGGACTGCTTCCTGCTCAGGAAACCAATAAAGAAACAAAAAAGCTATAGGAACCCAAACAAAAAGAGACGTAAATTTCATGACCGTGCAATTGCAGAACTCTGCCTCTTTAATAGTGACAACTTTACTGCCATTTTAGAACAGCGTCCAATTGGAACTGGCAGCATCCGTGTGCCCAAGTGAACAAATGTCGCCCACGTTTACGACAGCCATTGCTTAAATTAAACTTGATATGACGTTGCTGATCTATTCTTTATAAGAGAAACCATTATTTCTTGATTGAGTGCTTCAGGCGTTATAGCTCTTCCTTCTGGAAACTGTTGTAAATCAGAGGTCGATTTTCCAATATCTACACGTTCCTGTACAACTGTTTTATCGTTGTGACTGCTACTACGTTTTTAATTATCAGGCCTTTTTGCGTTCTTTGTTTAAGGTTCACGAGATGAAGGCATACAAATTGGAGTTTGCGCTCTTCATTATGCATCTTCCATCCCCGAAGTTATTTTTGAAGTATTTCTATTAAATATTGTACCGAGAATCTACATTGAAAGGCATCGAGTGAATTTAAATTTTCACTCGATACAGAGACTGGGCTACGTACCGAGGAGGCCGAATTGGTTACCTGATGGGTATTATAGATCATTTAGGATCTGAGGTCCTCACATCAGTGTGGTCATGAGAAGTTTTCTTCTGGGATATAGCGATGTGTAGGATCTGAGGTCCTCACAGCAGTGTGGTCATGAGAAATTTTCTTCTGGGATGCAACGAAGTGTAGGATCTGAGGTTCTCACAGCAGTGTGGTCATGAGAAATTTTCTTCTGGGATATAGCGATGCGTAGGATCTGAGGTTCTCACAGCAGTGTGGTCATGAGAAGTTTTCTTCTGGGATATAACGATGTGTAGGATCTGAAGTTCTCACAGCAGTGTGGTCATGAGAAGTTTTCTTCTGGGATATAGCGATGTGTAATCCTGTCTGCTGCATGCTGGTTTCTTGCTTGGATTGTACTTCCACCACGAAGATGGAGCCGACATATTCCTCCGAATCACAGGTTGACTCTCAAATGTCTATACGACGTTATATCCCAGGAATATGACACCCTATAAGAGAAATCTCTCCAAAGTGATCAGATTTCTCCCTGTGTCTAACCAGTCTCTAGTCAAATGGGTAACAGGATGTTTCCACAAGGGGAAAGCTGACCGTTCACATACATGTACTGCTGAGGTTAAAAACGCGAGAAGCTATAACCCATGCGCATTCATGGAGTGGTACTTATTCAAGAACATGGAGGTGTTTTACTATACATTGTAGGTTTAATATAATTAGTACTTTACACAAAATTTAAATGGGACATTTATCAATTTTGCTATTATGCCTTATGGATCAAATTTGTGTAGTAGTGTTTACTGTGGTTTTGGTCTATGACCATCGTCGGGTATTCTAAATAATATCTTTCGGGAACTGGATCTCTTTCCATCATCAAGTGAGTAATTTGGAGACACTTATTCTGTTTAGTTCGTTAGAAAGAGCTAACCTCAGTCACTGGAGGATATAATGGTAGGCCTATGTAACATAAAGCATAGAACTCACTGTAGTCTCAAATCTTTTTCTAAACGTGTTTTGATATAATCATTAATTACAAGAACACAAGTAAAAATTATTTTCCATTGTATGGAATGGTATGTCAGTAAGGTAACCAGCTTTGTAAAACTAATTTTTTTCGTATTTGTAAATTATGTAAGCGTAAGAACGAATGTGGAATAAATTAGCTATATCCAGTACGGCGTGAAGTTATTTGTCGCGTTACATACCCAACACGTGACAATACATTTGTTCATTAATACAACATCATTTTTCTAATGCTGTATTTGACAAAATGTATAAGAGCATTAAGAACAAATACAGAAGTAAGTAAGAGGGGCTTTCTGCCCAGATTCAGCCCACGAAGCCGTAGCTTTATTCCAAATTCTATGTCCAGATCGGACACAATATATTTGGATTAATTTAGGAACATAATTTATTTCTTCTTTGACTCTTGCAGTCTTACAATTCCACTTAATTTGTTGAACTGTGGATGAATATTTCAAAAGTAAACAACTTTTAGAATATGATGTGCTTTTACATGTTTGTGGAGACTACTGAATCATTGATTGCTTAAATGGAACTTTATAAATACACAACAGCGACAGTGGGAAAAAATTGTTGCATTTAGCGGACCTACGAACTGGAGGTTGAAGCCATTGTTATGCTCTTAGTAGTTGGTCAATTATACATTTATAATCCATCATTCTGGAATCCGAAAGGAGGAAGGCACGAGCTGCACTTCTCATAAAGAAAACATATTTCATTTAAAACCGCAAGGATTATAAAGTAGATGTGTCGGTATACCATTCACTTCCTCGCATTCGAGAGGTCCGTGGATCGACTGTTCCATCTTCATCCGCATAACCACGCTAACAATTTACAATTGTAGCACGTTCCAAGCTTATTATCACCTAAAATTAATTATTATGGTGCGTTCTCAGCGACGACGTATTCATAATATTTTATGTAAAGCTCTATCAGTTTTCAGAAAAATCTTACTAAAATATTTATTACTGAGATAATCTCTTTCCTGTTAAAAGTTTCAAATATATTTCTTAAAATTGTTTCCTTGCGAATGACTGACAATATCAAACAAACTAACTTCACGGATCTGAACCCTTCTTGAGAAGCCAACAATTGTGCAACTACTCAAGAATTTCCCAACATTTTATGGAACCCGAACATTCATTACCATGTTCACAAGAGCCCTCCACTGATCTCTATCCTAAGCCAGATAAATCCTGTCTATACCATCCCATCGACAATATCAACCGGGAATTGTAATTTAATTTTTTTGAAATATTCATCAAAATTTCTCTATCTGGTTTTCGTCAATTCCACTTAACTTCTGAATATGACTGTTTCCTTATACACACGCAAATTCGTAGTTTGTTACTTCCACAGATAACGAGTAAAGTAATGGCGACAGTAACGGACCTTCCAGTGTAATGAGGAGAAAATAAACATCATTAAAATTTTTCTTATATAACCAAGTAGAAATACTCATTCACTGAGATAGTGTCTTCTGAGAAGTGACGTAAGAATAGTGAGCATGTACCATACTGCACGGCTTTACATCCCACAGAACCTTAGTCTTAACATTAAAATCTGTGGGAACATCAAAATCATAGACTTATTAATTGGTGTTATGATGCAAAATATTCGATATCAAAGAAAATAAAGTGATATTATCTTAGTTTAGTCATTACTAGTTCTCTTCACGGATTAAGGAACTTAAAGACTGTTGGCCACTCACAGGTCGTAGCTACAAATAACTGTAACACTATCGCTATTTCCACAATTTACAGTTCACTGCAGCACAGTCTATTGTTCTCAGTCTGTTATTAGACATTTCCTGGTAACGGCTCTAACAACGACTCTTGCTCTTCCTCTGCACCTTCTATTATACATTTTACTTTCCTACCAATCTTCACTAGCTTCTCGTGGTTTCTTGCTTGGCTCACTATTCGACCTTGAAGATAGAGTAGATATATTCCCCATAACGCCCGACTTTCTCCGAACTACACAGCGTTAAACCCATAAAACTGTACTATTATATTTAAAGTTTAAAATTCCATGCTTTCTTTAGCTATCAGACCTAGAAATTAAACCTATATTTAAGTGAACTTACAGACTCAACATGTATTAACACACACAAGTATCTCACACCATCTTCTACGCCTGTTTATAAATACCATTTGTATGTGTTTCCATGTATGAACAGAAGATTACTAAACCTCACAGCAAATAATCAGGCTCAGTACATCTGAAACGATCCGTAAGTAAATATACATGTAAACCGCATCTACAGAACATCATCTGACAACAGTACGGGATGATGTATGATTAACACCAATATTACTACCAAATCAAGTTCAAGAGTAACTAATTCCAGTTGGCAGACTCGCCTAAATCAATAGCGTATACTCCTGAGGACGGCAAGATATAAAAACGAGGGGCAGCACGGTACAATTTTGTTGACCGACTTCACCACAATTTTTTCCGAGTTCACCATAACAATTCTTCTACGTCAATAAACAGTATAAGAACATGTAGTTGATGATAAACTCTTAAATAAATTACGTAATAATACGTTTGAGTACACTACACAGAAAACAAAATCAGCAATAAATGTAAAAAAAAAAAAGTATTTGTTGCGTTTCACAATCAGTGGGCTTAGTATGCAGAAATATAGGTTTCGCCGTGAATAAGCGACAACTTCTCCGACCGCTGCGTGAGGCGTGCAGTCTGAATACGTCCCTGCAGGAGTATATCATATGGTAACTCGTATTGAACAAAATAAACAAACATTCATTTATCTCCGATCACTCGGTCTTCATTCAATACCCTTTTTGGGTGGTCTGTTCATCGCTGATAATCATCCCATTCAGGGCCATCAATCCCTCAATGAGCCAAGGGCTTACCAAACAGATGTGTAGACTAATCATATATTCAGCTGGTTAAATGATAAAACTTCTATTCAGGAAAACAAATGTTTTGATACTTGCTTACTCACTCGTGGAGCTGAGCCCTTCTGGAGAAGCCGCCAATTGTGCAGCTACCCAAGAACTTACCAGCATTTTATGGAACCCGAAGGATCATTACCGTGTTCACAAGAGCCCTCCACTGGTCCTTACCCTGAGCCAGATCAATCCAATCCATCCCATCCCATCCTATCTCTCTAAGATCCATTTTAATATTGTCCACCAACTTAACTCCTTGGTCTTCCCAGTGGTCTCTTTTCTTCTGGCTTTCCCACCATTATCCTATATGCATTCCTCGTCTCCCCCATTCGTGCTACATGCCCTGTTCACCTCATCCTCATTGACTTGATCATTCTAATTATACTTGGAGAAGAGTACAAGTTATGAAGCTCCTCATTATGCAGTTTTCTCCATCCTCCTGTTACTTCATCTCTCTTTGGTCCAAATATTTTCCCCAACACCCTCCAACACCCTGTTCTCAAATACCCTCAGTCTATCTTCCTCCCATTTTCTTTAACTTAGGTCGTTTATCCAAGGAATCCGTCCAGGTCCGAGGCTTTGTGTCCAATTTCGTAACATTATTATTTTTATGGTGAGGAGTTGTTAGCCCCACGCCCAAACCCCAAGCTGGAGGACCACCCCTTGTCGGCTGTCCGCTACTGCTTATTCAATATACTCGCAGCTTCCCTCCAAAACTGGAGGGCGGCTCCTCCATCCGCAACCAGAGAACGCGCCATGCCGTGGTCACAGGGGACCCACCTAACATGAACTGTTTTGATACATGTCACTTAATTCATTTAATGATGTTTCTTTGTTTTCATAAGTCATATATTGCCTAAAGTGTGGAAAAGACTAAATTATGGGTTGGAAATTATAGATTAATAAGTAAATTACATTTTCTTAAAGAATGTAAACTGTCGTGGAGTATTTAAAATACTATGCAACATTTACAAGTAGGCCTTGAGTTAAGGCCACGGAGAATCCGTTCATGGTATCCTATTTCCTTACCGATAATCGAGAGAAGAAACTCCTAATATGAAGCAGGAATGCCAACCACTGAACATCATCTTTCAATCCTCATGCCACTACTCTCGTAATTCTAGCATAAAATTCCCTAGTTTCATTTACCATATCAGAAATTTTGTTTTCGTAATTTAGGCGAAACTCGTGACAAGGTTTTTTATTATGTAATTCATTTAATTAATTATATTCTAAAATTCAACGAAACAACGCCTTACTCCGAAAGTAATTCAATTACGCATATTAAATGTTTCTTAATTTCACAGAGTGAACATGCCATATGAAAATTAGCAGTGTCTCTTTGATTCTTCATACGGTCAAAATTTGGTGGAGCTGAGAAACAACGAAACTAATGACAAATTCTGGATATAACAGAAATTAAGAACTGGAGAGGAACACGGATAGAAGCAAATCCTTGAAATACTCGTGTGATGTACTCAGAACCAACAGGAAATGAAAACGAGAAGGAATAAGAGAAAGAGCTGTTAGAAGTAATAAATAGAAATTCCAGAAAGCTGAAAACATGATGGTTTTTATAATTGTTGTTCTTACTAACGATGATAAAATATACATACAAAATTCAAAGTACACGTCCGTCTGTCCGTTGCGGTCTTCTTCTCGCCAAATAATAATGAGAAGCTTTAAAATTAATTAACAGAGTTATTCGTCTCAGAAACAGAAACCTGGAATAATATTTGGCATAATTTCTTTATATTCAAAAAATAAACGAAGGGTTATGCTATCTCAATGCTGTCTGTGAGCCTGTGTACCTGTATATCTGTGTGTGTGTTAGTAAATCTCACCCTCCCATTAACTTTCGAAATCCTGAACTAATCTATATGAAACTTGGTATGTATATCATGACACCTGAACCAATTTCAACAGCCTACTTCATAAATCCCTCCCATCAGTCTATGTGCCTGTATGTGTATCCCGCCTATTGTTGCTAGGCAAAGGCTCGGGTAATTTTATTCCTCTTTTCATTGCTAGGCAACGGTTCGGTAAACACGTTCCCGCTGCAACGACTACACACAATAGAGAAATTGTGTAGGTCTGTCTGCATATTTTTCTATTATTGATAGGTAACATGTCAGTAAAGACGTTCCCGCGGCAACGAAGGACTGTAGGGGGAGTCATTTTCTATGCCGTTCGTGTCGTATTGCTAATTTTGTTATTACCAGCACTGATTCGACTCAGAGTAGTTCACTGCCCCATTCCCCCCCATAAAAAGGCGTGACAATAGTGCGTTCTGTTACAGTCACTATGAAACTATTTATTTACATGTTAATTTAACTCACGCTCGTCTATTCCTACAAAGGTACAGCAATGTGGTCATGAAGACGGAACTGTACTGCTTAACGTTGCCATGTCGGCTTCTAGAGCATCTGTTTCTCTAAGTAAATAGACATTTATTTTCTTAATATTAAACATGATTAGGAAACCTTTTCCTAATATCTTAGAAACGACTTGTGTATGAGTCATAGATATACTCAGTACATCACGAACAACAACAACAACAACAACAAATTATCAAATTGCTCTTCAGTTTGATCTGGACACGTACGAGTACGCTAGCAATAAATACATTTAATTCTCTCTTTCCCTTTCCTAATCTCCTTATTTGAGAAGTCGGGAGAACTCAGTCGATATAGCGACGGGCTGGGCGCTGGTGTTCCATTCCCGACAGCGGAAAGATATTCTCCATAGCGTCTAGCTGGCTCTGAGGCCCGCCAGATCTCCTATTCATTGGGTACCAGAAGTGATTTCCCCGGGGATAAAGCGGTCGGGGCGTAACGCTGACCACTTACCTCCATCCAGTGTCGCGGTCAAAGATAGTAGATATACACTACTCTTCCATAAAACTTCATGATGTAGTGTTTAACAATAGTTCTTTTCTCAGTAGATAACAACCCTTATCATGCGTTGTTCTAGAGACAGTCTTCCTTTGTCAGCCATCTTGTGTAAACTGGCGCATGAGCAGGAACAGCATGATACTAGCGCGCTCGGTCAAAGTAAGAACTAATAAGTGCTAGCATGTTACAAAACATCGTTCGTTACATGGATGTATAATTAATACTAAATCAAATACCGGATCAGTTCGTGCGCCACCCTGTAATTAAGCACAAGGAAAACTTTACCCTTCTATGAAACTCTCTTCTTTCAACCCACACCGTTCGTCTTCACATGTTCCTCTCCTTCCTCAAGTCTTCTATTTGTTTCTCTCATTTCTCTTTCCCTTAATTTACAAAATGTTGTCATGAGTTCTTGTACGCATTCTCTATCCCGGAATTTCCCTGCACTTCCAGTTCTTGGGCTTCTCCCCTTCGCCTCCCTATAAGCTTCCAACGTCCTACACTCGTGCTCATTCCGCCCCGTCACCCCGTTGTACAGTGCACTCCCACATAATTATAGCCCCCGAAAATCCGCCACCAAAGCCGCAGTTAGATGGATCTCATCCACCCTGCGGCCACAGTGCAGCGTCCTCCACTCTAGCCACGGGCAATTTCAGAAGGCCCTTTTCTGAATTTAAAATAAAATGTTCTGGAAGTTAATTAAGTGGAGTTATTACAGACAACATGGTACTCAGTTCTAATTAGTAATTACGCACAACTTTTTATTAAATGACACATTAAGCTACATGAAATTCACTTCATTTCCCTCCAGAAATTATTAAATTTATATTACTATTTATGGACCACCTCTGTGGTCTAGTGCTCAGAGTTCCTGCCTACAGAGTCAGAGGTCCCGTCCTCGATTCCTGACGCTACCAGATTTTCTGAGAAGTAGTGGGTCTGGAACGGGGTCCACTTATCCTCGTGAGGATAATTGAGGAACTATTTCAAGGAAATAGCGGCTGCGGTCTAGAAAGCCGAAATTAATGGCCGTGGGTTTTCGTTGCGCTGACCACGCGACACCCTCTATCCGCTAAGGTTGGTTTTAACTTCCCCGCAAAGCGGCGGTCGCTCGGTCGGTATAGTTTGCTTTCAGACTAAAACCACGGAGTTCGTTTTATGTACAATTTATTCCTTTTTCATATTTAAAACATTTTTGAAATCATGGCTTTTTGCTGTATTAATGGCAGCTCACTATATAACCCTGGGATTTATCACAATGCTATGGAATAAAAATTATAAAAATATAAGTATCTATTTCTGCAGATGAATTCTCGCATATTAATTTTGTTGTACACAGAATAGTTGAACTAATAAAGATGAACAGATAATAAAACAACTCCAACTAATTAATCTCATATGGCCATGTCATTTCTCTCAATTATAAGCTTAGGGACTGCAATCTCTTTTACTCTTTCTTTTTATGAGGATGAGCTAAGTATAGAATTTATATAGCGCTGAACAGAAGATGCCATAACAAATTACAAATTACTAGAAACGTGACAGAAAAAGGCGGTGACCTATTTTAGAACTCAGTCCCTAATGACTGAAGAAAGACCCCAGAGGAATAATTAGAGAGAGCCTGCTGTATTAATATCCATTATCAATCAGTTCATCATCCATCATCCGAGTGCTTGGAGGTGACAATTCATTTTTCTTGCTCTTCCCACAAATTGCTTGTCGGTTCTTGATCTAATATTGACGATCATGTTAGTTTAAATCAACTTAAGATATAGCAACCAGTTTCAGGCTAAATAAACTACTTCCATGGAGCTGAACCCTTCTAGAGAAGCCTCCAGTAGCTAAGCCACCCAAGAATTTCCCAACATTTCATGGAATCCGAACGTTCATTACCGTGTTCACAAGAGCCTTCCAGTGGTTCCAATTCTGAGCCACGTCCATCCAGTCCATACCATCTCTTTCTCTCTATATGACCCAATTTAATATTATGACCACATCTATGCCTAGGTCTTCCTATTGGTCTCTTTCCTTCTGGCTCTCCCACCAGAACCATTTTAAGCCTTCTTCTGGGAAAAGTATTTTTGATTTGCTTAATCGGTTTCATCGTTCCATTAACTAACTCCGTGGTCTGTAGTCCGCAAGCGAACTTTACCGACCGAGTGACCGCCAATTGTCAGCGAGGTTAGTGCCAACTTTTGCGGATAGAGGGTGTCACGTGGTCAGCGCATTACATTACAATTTTAAAATATACATTAACTGTTTTAATAATTTACAATGAAACAAAGCAAAAATAATTTAACATCTTAAGAAGTTTTAAACAATCGAATCACAGATTAAAACATAAATATGTCAAGTTTCATTATGTACAAATGGAAGCAGACCTTACCAGATATTCGCCCATCATATGGCTACATTTCTCTTCTGTACTACAATACACAGTAGCTGAAACATCGAACTGGAATAACTTTGAATATAAGAAATTAAATTTTACCCACCTACCTAAAGAAATATTACGAATGTGGCTATGTATCTTGTCCATAAATTCATCCACGTTCCTTGCACATTAATGTAATAGCCGTGGCTACCTAAGTACTGGAAATATTACGTAGAAAATTTCGTGCTAGTTTTCTGTGTTCTCTGTTAGATTCGAGGAAGGGAATGGAATCCAACAGAAAAAAAAGGACAACTGGCGACTAATCACAAAACTAAATTCAGTCGCCCTTAAGATTCACAGAATTCATTATATATATATTTTTTTCTTTTCAGGATCCAGTGTAGTGAACACTGCTCAGGTACTGCCAGGACCGTCGTTTTGGCATGCCATCTATATACAGAGGAGTGTAACTGAAATGTACGGACAAATTTTGGGCCTGGGTTTCACGTATCAAAACAAAGAAAAAAGTCCAACTCAACATGCGTCCGAAAACATTAATTTTGGGTTACAGCTGAAATAATACTGTATACACACCAACAGCAGTTCAGCATTAATGTGTGGACAAGGATTGTTGATGAGTGGATGGCAGGCCCGCATGTTTTTCCATATCGGCTTACAGGCAACCACTACCGAGATTTCCTCTTACATGGCCTGTCAGAGCTACTGGAAGTTGTACCAGTGGCAGTTAAAACGCAAATGTAGTACATGCATGTCGGTGCTCCGGCACATTTTAGCCGCTCTGTGCGAGATATTCTCAATACCTCTCATGACAGAGAGATTGGTAGAGGAGGTCCCATCGTGACAGATGGATAGGTAAAGAAGGACCCACTGCATGGCCTCCACGCTCGCCAGATTTGAATTCTCCGAATTTTTACCTGTGGGGACTTCAAACTCTTGTGCATTCAGCTCTTGTTGACAACGAAGAAGCACTGTGGACGCTTGTAAAATTATCAGTAACTACCCCGGCATTTTTGAACGGATGCGGCGGTCCATGATGAGAAGTCAAAGTGTGCAATGAATCTGATGGAGAACATTTCCAGAACGTATTATAGATATACCCCTTCAGCAATAACTCACAAATTAAATATTTGTGGACATATTGTCACATGTTAGGGGTTTACGTGACATTAAATGGGATTTCGATTTGATAATGGACTTTATTGGACCTTTATAAAATTTGTTACAACATTTCACAAACCACTATCTTCGACTGGTCACTTTCGACTCCTGACCACAGTTCTCTTCCAAATGAATTATCTGTCAAGTCAAAGTCATGACATGTGAATATTATAATGACTGACACTTCGTTATTTAAAAAGCTTTCTGCTACAATTGCTATATAGCGTGGAGTGGGGGGTACGGAAATACATTTTCAATATAAAATGTTTCGAAGAAAACTACTGTAAACTATTTCAAGCTAAAATACCAAAAGTCGATCAGATGGATAAAGGACACACTCGGTCAAGATAGCCAGCTGCCGGTTATAAACACAGGACTCTCCGAATGAGAAACCGGAGTCATAACCACAATAGCGAGACGTTCGGTGTTAAACCTTATAAAATATGCAGCAAATATAATTTATCCATCTGTGGCTCTAAAGCCCTTTGCTGGACCTTGGTCTTTTCTTTCAGTTTTTATTCTTTTGTACAGTCGGTAGGACTCCTTGGACGGGGGATCAGCCCGTCGTAAGATTGCAATTTACACACGGGACAGCACAAATACAGAATAAATGCAGAGAAACATCCGTGCCTTGAGCGGGATTCGAACCGACTATCCTAGTGTTCGAGCGAGGGAAGACAATCCATGCCTTAGACCGCGCGGCCACTGTAATCGGCAACAAATGTAGTTAGGCATGTCGAATATAGGACTAATTACTGGTTTGTAATCTGTGTGTGTAGGAGAATGTATTTCAAGAGACAAAGGATCTTACATTATTCCCACAACTTCTATTAATCTATAAAATTCTATTGTCGTAAGTTCAGTAAAATACTAATTTTATTACACCTTATAAAAGACCATTCATGTCAGCATTCACAACTGAATGTCGCAATGTGATTGTCATCTGTTCTTATGCAGGACACCCTAGCGAAGATCTACTGAAAAGAAACAACCTGAAAGCAGAAGGCTGCTCGTATGCGCACGTGGACAGCCAGGTGCTTAGAAAGGAAACTGAAAAATGAAAAAAAAAAAATATATATATATATACACACACACCAACACGCCTCACTGCTAATGACCTCATATTTCTATCCTGTCGTGTTAAGCTTTGAGTGTGCCTCATTGGAGCCTTTCAACCGGAGGGAAAGAAAAAAATTTAAAATAAGTCTTTAATAAAACAAGTAATTCTTGGAAGAATTAATAGCCCGATTTCCTTTAATACGACACGGACCGCATAGGAAACGACACATTCAACAATTTTTTCCTACTGTTGAGCGTGTATTCGTTACAGCGAGAACGTTGCTGTTGCCTAGCAAAAGTAGGAAGATACACGTACAGATATGCAAATGATAGGAGGAAACTTTTAAGTACGCCGTTGAGATGGGCTCACGTGCCATGAGAGACTTACTAATTTCATAATGATTGGTTCAGACATTCAAACGTTAATTGGGAGGATTCACAGACAGCATGGTGATAACATAAGCCAACTTTCATTTTTTTTTAAATAAGGAAAGCAGATTAAAATTAGAGTCTGTCTCTCTTTCGGTGGTGGATGGAACTAGAATTAGTTGGTAAATTAAAAAAAAAATAGAATATTAATGCTTTTTTTATATAGAAGTATTAACATACTTAAACGCTTATACTAACTATCCAATTGGGGGGGGGCAGTTTCGTTACAAGTTCTGATGTTCCAACTATGGGAATTTGTGAATACGATAAAGAACACTCGCGTTTCTGAAAGCAGCCAATTTTCTTGTCGACCTGAATTACTTTTAACCGAACAAGGAAGTTACTTCCTACAGTAACGGAATATCGAACTGTGTCTAAAGAATGATTAAAATAAAACTGGAAATATTTCCGTGCAAAGTTACGTAGGACAATACATCCATCCCACTGGGACCGATCTTTCTATTGAGGGTTTGAACTAAGAGTTGAGAGTGTAATACATTCTGATTGCTATCGGTACACTCATAATTTTAATTTATGAAAGTAACTACTTGTTAGCTTTAATTACAGAGGGATGTCATCATTATCAAATTAAGAAGTTATTCAAAGCATAAATTAAGAGTTATTTCTTAACGAGATAATTCGCTCTAATCACTGAAACTGTTAACAGAGAAAAGAAAGGACCTTCCCTGAAGCTCGCTATTGTCTTCAAAGGCGACCACACTCCTCGGCTGTTGTGTGACGTATTGCAAGTAGCCGGGCTACAGACAAATTATTCTGACCTCTGTGACAACTGAACAAGCGGCAAGAAGTGGCTGCACGATGAGTGCCGTGATATTGATCGCACAGCACGCCGCCTCACCCCAAGCCGCTCCACCCATATGAACTTTATCCGGAGCACGCGGGGCTATTCTCTCTATCTCTCACACACTCTATGACATATGCACACGGATCGTTCCAAGCTTCTAGTGCCAGAAAACGTCATTCATGCATCTATCGTGCAATATCCCATTCAATGCTCTTGTTATTACTGAAACCGTAGCTGTCTATCCCGTGTTTCAAGTGTTTGAGAGCTATTTCAAGGCTCTGAAAGGTACCAGAATACTTAGTCACGGTGACAAATTTCCGGAATGAGACTTAGGCTTACAAGTCATAACCCGGCCCAGAGTATTAACCGTGAAGCCACGACCTCAACTAACGGCGCCTTAAAAATATGCACCATTTTTAATCTATTAAATTATTAGATTACATCGAAGGTAGTATGGGCACGCGGTAGCGTAGTGGTTGCGGGGCTATGCTACAAGCCGGAAGGTCGCGGGTTCAAGTCTCAATGAGATCACTGAATTTTTTTTCAATTGACCCAATCCTGCCAGCCGCACTAGGCCCTGGGGTTTACTCAGCCTCTAACAGAAATGAGTACCAGGAATTAATTAAATAATTTTCCTGGGGAGTAAAGTTCGGGCGGCGCGTAAGGCTGACAAACTTACCGCCATCTTTGAGCCGACTGTCAAGATAATGTGGGACCCTCAACGTCTCACAACCCTATGGGCCTTCACGGCCTGGTACAGGGA
The DNA here is from genome assembly GCF_002891405.2 of Cryptotermes secundus. NCBI lineage: Eukaryota > Metazoa > Arthropoda > Insecta > Blattodea > Kalotermitidae > Cryptotermes > Cryptotermes secundus. Next base: position 1,408,946 of record NW_019727402.1, on the reverse strand, counting down.
TACCTTTACTTTTTTACTTTTACATCGAAGGCAGTGGAACTATGAAATTATGGGGCAAATAAGAAAGGAGGGTAGTATTGGAAAAGAACCAGTAAGGTCTAGATTAATTAACATTTTTTATTAAAGATAAGAAATAAAAATTGTACGTGTTAACAAGATGTATACAATACTCCACAAATTAAATTGAAGCAACAAGGTAAAGACGATCGTTAAGAGTATATTAACGGAATTAAATGATGGTTCAGTTTCTTCAGAGCTTAATGAAAATATCGAAGACGAACCTATATATTGGTAATATTGTGTGTGACTTTTTAAGGCACAGAATATAAAAATTACAAAGATTTTGAGATAGTATTCATCCGAAGCCATAATATTTAGATTTATATGTTTAAAAAAATAATGGATAATGCCCAAACAAATATCCTAATAAAGACAATGTTTTCCGGTGTTCATCAGACTAGATTAAATTTCTGCCCCCCCAAATCAGAAATAGGCTCTGTATCCATGTAAAAAGTGCAGAAATATATTTTTAGAAATATCTGTCAATTTTTCTCTAAGACATAGGGACATAGAGTAACCGCGACTGTATAAACTTGCGTGGAGATATTCTCAGGTTATCTGTATCTTAAATAAAGCAGACAGTGGCGGGTGATTTGCGCCACGAATTCCTCTAATATTTGCATATTTGTGACAGTAACGATATGACCATAGAGCTCGGGGTAAGGTAAAATATTCAACGGAGATCGCGTGGAGAAAGTTACGTGTCAAAACAGCGGAAGACTGCGCAGTTTCAAAACATCCGGTAGGAGTGAGCGCTTGGCTCGTATCGGAAGGGAGAAAAAAAAATTCGATCCAAATTAACGCAGAGCTCTTGCTGACGGAAGAGAAGCGAAGCAACTCTCCCTCTTTAAATAGAGTTTTAATATCAGGCTCTATAAATGTGTTGGAACAAAAAATATACAGAAAACTATTCCATAAATATATACTACAAAATGAACTACAATTTCAAGAGAACACATTATTTAAATTATTTTCTTGCGGATTGACTTTTCAGCACAGGATTTAATATTATTGCATTTCAGATAAGAAATTATAGTCAAAGATAACTGTCTTCTCAAAAGTGACGCCGTGTGCTCTTGTATACATCATAGCTTCAAAGTAACGCGCTAGCGTCTTCTTTAGGTTAGAAGAATGAAGTTATCCTGTCACTACCCTGAAGAAAGGGGCAGGTATTTCCTCCGAAAAATAGGTAAACATCTACCAGGCTACACAGCATTACATCCCAGTCATAGTCACTGACTTGAGAACATCATGCCAGTCACACTACTAACACGTGTCATGGTCCTAACTTATTTTACAGTGAGGAATATATAAAGATATTTAGTGCGCATTGGAGAAATGAGAAATATACACAAAATTTCATTCAAAACACACAAGGGGATATGCCACATGTAAGACTAAGGCGTAAATTGGAGAATAATATTTAAATGGATAAGAGAAAAATGTTTTAAGGAACTGAATGGATTCAAATGGCTCAGGATAAGGTTCGATATCTGGTTCTGTTCGGGTTCATTAAGAGAGGGGGAATTTCTTGATTAAATTAGTATAAACATTATAAAAAATCTTTCCATCCTGAAGTGGATTACCTATTTCGAGAAGCATACTCGTATCTCAAAATATTTTAAACGAAAAGTGCAGATCTAAATGAAATGACTGTTCTTGTTGCCATGCGCTGTCATGTTCAAAATCGGTGTGGGTTGATTTGAGTTACATATGCACTGTATGTTATGTACTGGACTCGCACAGACCAAAATCAAATGCACGCCTCAAATGAAGTGTAAACCTCTAATGCAAAATTTCTTCGAAATTCGTTACAAGCCAAGAAACTCAGAGTCGGGAAGACCAGGCCTCATTATTCGTTAATTTTACATTGTGCATAACTTCTACAGCCGATAACAGTGGCCGCGCGGTCTAAAGCATGAACTGCCTTCGCCCGCTCGAACTCAGGGATCGTGGGTTCGAATCCCACTTGAGGCATGGATGTCTGTATGTGTTTATTCTGTGTGTAGGCAGAGTCCTTGAGACGGGCTGTTCCCCCGTCAAGAGTCCTACCGACTGTGTATAGGTTTAATAAAGTGAAAAAAGCGACCAAGATCCAAAGGGCTGTAGATGCATAGAGAGAGATCCCGTACTGAAACTCCTAACATTTAATTATTCTGAATCCCAAAAATCACGTGTAGAAATGTGAGTGGCACACAAGACTGCAGGCGATTTGAATATTTTCTTGAAGCTGAACGCGTCTTCTAAACCAATTCATATCCACTCGACGCGGAGTCTTAGCGTTACAATCCCCTTCACGCCCTCGGTCCCAGTGGGGTTCGCTTGGTTGTATTCACGTACGTCTGTTTCTAGTCTGGTGCCCTCCATTATGCAGAAAGTTATCACCCACTGTAAAGGGGCTCACCTACTGTGATTTCACGCAGGATAAACCTGAAGGATAAGTAAATAAACTACAGACAGATATTTTATGCTCCTTCGTAGCCTCCGAGTTTATTTCTTGTTACCACTTCTGTCTTGGTCACGTGGCTGCGTGTTGCCAGTGTCTGCTTGGCCTCTTTTGAAATGGTGTTCAGTCGGTTAAAGGGGGGAGGAGTGTCATTTAATACGGGCAGGCAGTTAACGTATATTGATATATATTGTTTGATGGCATAAAATTTATCTTATTCGGGATAGCTCAGTTGGTATAGTGACAGGCTACGGATTGAATGGTCGGGGTACGATTTCTGACAGAAGAAATATATTTTTCGTAACTCCACAGTGTCCTGACCGGTGTTGAGGCCTACTATCCACTTGGTTTGGGAGCTCCTTTCCCTGGGGTAAAGCGGCCGGGGTGTGAAGCTTACCACTCATCTCCACATAGTGCCGAGGTCCGGAATGGTGGAGCTATAACTCTGTTCCCCATAAACCTACATGAAGTGGCGGTTGATTAATTCAGCACAAGGAAACTTCACCTCTATCTCTAAAACTTATCGTGTTTATTCTAGGGCCAGAATTTCCAAATTCTTTTCATTAGAAATAATTTGAAGAGACTTCTCAGTACGTTATTAGGAATATAGGCATGTGTGAATGGACGTGATATTTTTATATTAGCTCTAAGATCAGAATTAAAGGTCTAAGACCATAGACCATTCAGTTCAGAACATTTTGTCTTCTCGTCTGCTTTCCAAAAACATAAAAATTAGAATATAAAAAAAAACTATAATTTTGCCTGTGGTTTTGTATGGGTGTGAAACTTGATCTCTGACATTAAGGGAGGGACATAGACAAAGGGTGTTTGAGGACAGGGTGTTGAGGAGAATATTTGGACCGAAGAGAGATGAAGTGACAGGAGGTTGGAGAAAACTGCATAATGAAGAGCTTCATAACTTGTACTTTTCTCCAAGTATAATTAGAATGATCAAGTCAAGGAGAAAGAGGTGGGCGGAGCATGTAGCATGAATGGGGGAGAAGAGGAATGCGTATAGGATATTGGTGGGAAAGTCAGAATGAAAGAAGCCAATGGGAAAACCAAGGCGGAGGTGTGTGATCTGCATTAAAATGGATCTTAGAGAGATAGGATAGGATGGAATGAATTGGATTGATGTGGCTTAGGATAGGGACCGGTGGAAGGATCTTGTGAACACGGTAATTAACCTTCGGGTTCCATAAAATACTGGGAAATTCTTCAGTAGCGGCACAATTGGCGGCTTCTCAAGATGGGCTCAGATCCATTGGTGAGTGAAGAACATAGACATTTCCTTGAACGATTTCAAAAGTTTGAAAAAAGCAGAAATCGCTTCTATACATTGAATTCATTTACGACAATTTGTAATAAAATAAATAGAGATAATTTAATTTTTTATTGCTAGTGGGGTTGTCTAAGTCCCTAGTACTGCGGCCACTTCTGGCCTATTGTACCAGCCCCAGATGATAGGTGAGGGTGACTGTGGAGCAATTGGTGGAATGAAGAATGATAGGGGAAACCGAAGTACTCGGAGAAAACCTGCCCCAGCGCCATTTTGTCCACCACAAATCCCACTTGACCAGACCCAGGATCGAATCCGGGCCGCCGCGGTGGGAAGCCAGCGACTAACCGCTTGAGCTCTGTCGCAGCCAAGGTAATTTACTAAGTTTAAGACTGAATATAATTTGATATTTTAGCAATTTAATAATCCATAAAGAGAGAATGTATTTCGATACAAACATGAATATCTGTAACATAGATACGGAATGCAGAATCGGTTGACATCGCTAGTTCAAAGTAACCAGCTGGCTGGATTACTAGCCAGTCTGTCCAAGAATATGAACACGCTGAATCAGAGAAGCGAATGCCAAGCAGCGGGTAAAGCAAACACCAAAAATCAAATAATTTAATTCTTCCTGAACGTTCACAGTGCACATTCATCCAAATATTACCGTCTATTATGCCCTATGAATATTCAATATAAATATTATCACGTGTTGGGTATGTGACGCGACAAATACTTTCACTGGCTGACTTCTCAGTTATCGCGCACCTGATAGACTTCAACTGCCTTTGGCGGCTGCTATATTTTAACTCACTCCTTACGCATTCCAGTCTCCCTTATAAACCCCTAGTCGGAGAGCGGAAAACCCAGGTCGCTTCACTGTTGCGTAAACGCTGTGTTTACATGGGTTAACGCTGCCGAGAGTTGTTTATTGCTACGTAGCAACCAGCGCGCTTCGGCTTTACTCGGCACGGCAAGGAGAAACACCGTTTCCTTACTGTTGTGTAACTTGGCAACCCAGCAACGGTTAGACATGTCACAATATTCAAGACTCATCTTTTGTAGCCTCATGAACTCTCCTCGAGTATTCGATATTCCGAAAGCGAGTGCAAAAGATTCAGTACTTAAACAAGAAGTTCTAGGAAGAACAACTCGCCTTCTTTCCTGTGACACGACCTGGGCAGCGCAGAAAACGACTCCTCTAACAATCCTCATTGCCGAGGGAACGTCTTTTCCTAGTTGTTACCTAGCAACGGTAGTAGGACACACGGATCCAGAGACACAAGCGCTCAACAATTCTTATACTGTTAATTTTATGAAAAATGGACACACTTTACCGAGCCTCTCCCTAGTAACGAAAGGAGGGATACACATATAGACGCACAGACTGACGGGAGGAATTTATGTAGTACCCAATTGAGATGGGCTCAGTTTTTATGATACACATACAAAGTTTTACATAGAACGGTTCAGGCATTCAAAATTTGATGGGAAGAGGGCGGGAATTCACAGACACGTGAAGAGCATGGAGATCGTAAAAGTCAAATTGGATTTTTTTCGTAATAAGGAAAGTAAGCTAAAAATGCGGATAATTATCGTATTAATGAAGCTAACATTGGAATCAAAGGAAGAAAGAATGTATGCTTATTATACACAATAATCAGTGAGATATGTTACGCCCACTATGAAAGTTGCCTATATTTTCTTTTAAGGTTTATTTTCGGTGATCACATTCTCGATTGGCCCTCTCAAAATGTCACATATAAAAGCGCTATCATCTTTTTAGACCCTTGTTAGACATCATAAAATAATTAGCATACTAGTTAGTTCGTTAGTAAGTTATTGGAAAGGGTGGGTTTTTCCCCATGCACTTAGACCAGTATTGGTCCATTGTGCTTCCCTCTATGATATTCTACCAGTCTCTATACCCTACCGATATTGGTGCGCACCATCAGTCCCGACCGAGCCAGCGAGTTCGGCCTCTACTGGCTTGGCGGTATCCATAATGCTTCCCCCACCTATCAGAGGCATTAGAAACTACTGTTGGGCGGGAAATTACCTTGAATTTGGCTCAGTGACCTCCTTTGGAGATATGAGGTTCTTTTACGTGCCGTAAAGCTACGACATGGGACCCACAGCTTAAAGTCCCTCCCGGAGGACTTGTTCCCTGAATTTTTCCGCCCTTAAAAATTCCACGACCTCCGCCGGGTTTGAACCCGCGTACCACGAGTCATGAGGTGGGAACGTTACCTCTAGACTATAGAGGCCGCTTACTAGCATACTAAATAATTCTTTCTTTTTTTATTAGCCTGCTTTCTTAAAGTAGGCTTATGCGATCTTCATGTTGCATATGTCACTACTAGCTTTTGAATAACTGAAACAATCTTTATGAAACTCGGTATATATATGTTGACATCTAAGCCCATCTCAACAGCGTACTTCATAAATCCCTCCCAGCAGTCCTTGTGTTCATACGTGTACCTCATCTCGTTGCTAGACAACGGTTCGGAAAAAATCCCTCTATCGTTGGTAGGCAATGGTTAGGTAAAAACTTCACAGCGGCAATGAATACACATAAAAGAATTGTTGGACGAGTCACTTTCTATGCGGTCCGTGCCGTATCAAAGGAAAATAGACGATTAATTCTTCTCAGAACTTCTTGTTTCATATTTCACTATGACCTTAGCGATATGCAATTCCTTTTATCAAAAGGTCCTTTCAATTTTGTGTTGCTTTAAGCAAAGATGAATTTATTAATACCGAATACCATAAATATCTAAATAAACGAAATATGAGTCATTAATCAAAATTACTCGATTTTTTTTAAGAAAAACGCCTACAAAATCTTTTGTTTTTTATAAAGTTGCCTTATTACACTAGACACGGCAAGCGTCTTTGCCGCAGGTTAAATCTCAGAAGGTGAGGCACCATAAAAGACACGAAGGGAAATGATTATACTATACATTGGTTTTTATGTGCATGGAGTTCATTTTCCTGTAATAATATTTTTACGATAAATATTTCTTCACACAGGCCGCATTTGTAGGAATGCCACACAGATTCAAAACTCCTGAAAGTGAATACTGAATATCCCAAGGCAGTTCAGAGGAGTTACAGGAATGTTTACGGCCAATGAAACTGGGTTGGAAAATTTGAGTCGTACAAAAGTGGGAATGTGGACGAGAGAAAAGTCTGAGAGCGGAGCTACAAATATTTTCTTTTCCTCTAGCTACTGAGGTAAGCTTTGCTCGCATCAGAAATCATGTTCCCTCCTGTGGTCTGGTAGCAATTAGATAGCTCTGTATCCAGAAACCGCAATTCTATAAATGAAATTTTAAACGTCATCTGCTCAAGATAACTCGTTGACGGAAAATTGTGAACAGGACTTAAGGAAAATAATTTTAATTGCAGGAAATTCAAAATATTAATTGCAAAATCGGTAGAATGCAAAACGAAGAATAAGAATCCATGATATTGGCTGACATACGAGTATTATGGAATTATTTAGCGGACATTTTGTATGACTATTAGTCATGCACCTTGCCTTTGAATTCAGAAGTTGGGGTGGCTATACGTATGAAAATAATTTTGATTGAATTGCATAACCTAACTACATGAAGCGGGCTCCCTCTTCAGTCTCACAGCTGATTATGAATTCTCTGCCCTTTACGAAACCCGAAGGACCATTACCATGTTCATGTCATCATATCTAATTCTTTGAAATTGATATAAATATTATCTCCTGTCCATTTAATCTATGCACCCCACGTCGCTAAAACACTAATGAAGCCACGGATGACTTTAAGCAGTCCTGACTACAAAATACGAAATTTTGAGGAAAAGATGAGTAAAATGTGAATTGTTTTTCTACTGTCTGAAACATGTTTATTGCCTATGAAATACAAGTAAGTATAAAGTAGCATAATTAATAGTAATCATGGCTGTCACAGACACACAAAATTGATTATAAAAGTGAAAAATGTAAAGCTATCCCTCTAACAGGCCGTGGAGGTCCCGAGGGTTCTGAGACATCGAGGCTCCCACATTTTCCCTAGACAATCGACTCGCAGATGGCGGTAAGGTTGTCACCCTTACGCGCCGGCCGCCCTTTAACCCCCCCCCCCCATGATGATTCCTGGTACTCATTTCTGTTAGAGGCTTAGTCGACCCCAGGGCCATTGAGCGGCTGGAAGGATTAGGTAAATGAAAAAAAAAATCCCCCTCATCGGGACTCGAACCCGCACCTTCCGACTTGTAGCATAATGCCTCAACCAACTAAGCTATGGCGTGCCCCAATAAAACTGATAATTACTTTTGAAATGATAGAAAAAATACGATCAATTGCAGTGACAATTTGTCGCACAAATATAAAAATGAGTAAACATTCATGATTTTCTGAGACTGGGGATTATCGTAGCGAGAAGTTCTGCTTCGGACAACATAAATAAATTCTTAAGTGATATTTAAAACGGCAGCCACTGGAAATGAGCTAAGTACAAACACATTCAAGCAGAAATGGTGAACACTATGCACAAGAATCCGCACACATAAGCTGCCATACTGGCCACGGTCTACATCTCTCCTCGAAAGATATCTCGTTCGGATTTATTGCGTGTCAGCGATTACACCGAGATTATTCTTCCTCGTACTCAGCTTCTCTAAGTAAATGTCAAACAGAACGGAGCATCTCCGTTAAAATCCTTACCAATCCTACATTCATATTCATCTTCCCATGACATTTAACGGTTTACATCTGAAGTTCAAACGGCGTCGCCAAATAAACCGAGACTCCATGATTTACAAAGGAAGACATATAAACAGACCGAAGCAATATTACTCGTATGTTCCAAATGAGTGTTCTGCATTTCTGGTCCCATGTTTTTCACTGTTATAATGTACTGCAGATATTACAAATAAGAGGGTGAGAACACTAGGTTATAGGGCATAGAAAATGTATTTAATTTTCTTTGTATTTTGTCAAGTATATACCATATAACTAGTGAAATACTACATTTGGAGCATAGCTCTGTATGGGGCTGAAACATGGACACTTAGGGCAGTAGATCAGAAACATCTGGAAAGTTTCGAAATGTGGTGTTGGAGAAGGATGGAGAAGATCAGTTGGACCGATTATGTGAGAAATGAAGAAGTGTTAATTAGAGTCAGTGAGCAGAGGAATATCCTACACGAAATAAGAAAACGGAAGGCTAATTGGATTGGTCATGTTTTACGCAGAAACTGCCTTCTAAAAGAAGTTATCGAAGGAAAGATAGATGGGGGAATAGAAGTGACAAGAAGATGAGGAAGAAGACGTAAGAAGATGCTGGATGACCTTGGGGACAGAAGAGGATACTGTCATTTGAAGGAGAAAGCTCTAGATCGCATTAAGTGGAGGAATTGTTTTGGAAGAGATTGTGGACCTGTCGTCTTGACAGATTACTGACGATGATTATGATACCATATTTGAGATCGCCTCTGTGGTCTAGTGGTCAGGGTTCTTGCCTAAAGGTCCAGACGTCCCGTGTTCGATTCCCGGCGCTACAAGATTTTCTGATAAGTAGTGGGTCTGGAATGGGGTCCCACTCAGCCTCGTGAGGATACCTGAGGAGCTATTTCAAGGAAGTAGAGGCTCCGGTCTAGAAAACCGATATTAACGGCCAAGGGGATCCTTTGCGCTGACCACGTGACATTCTCTATCCGCAAAAGTTTGCACTAACTTCGCCGACAAGCGGCGGTAGATCGGTGGGTACAGTTTGCTTGCGGACTAAAAGCCACGAAGTTTGCTTTGTTTTATATACCAGATGTTGCAAAATATACATGTTTTATGTTATATGTTTTATATACCAAATGTTGCAAATAAACCGCTAAAAACTGCGTTTCATCTTTAGGAAGGCAGGGACTTTTCTCTTCGCTGCAGAGTCCAGACCAGTTCTGGGGCTCATCCAGCCTCTGTCTGATAGCTACCAGGGACTTCTTCCCATGGGTTAAAGCGAACGGAGCATGAATCTGGCCATACAATTCCAGCTAGCGACGACGTGGAGTCCTATTAAGCACAGAGACTTTATCATGTTTTGTCTAACCTTATATTACTTTAGTACGTAAGCTTTATTTGAAATATTTTCCACATCGGGTAGATTTAACAATATATCAAGAAAGTTAGGTTATGTAGTGTCCTAGATTTCCTGACTTTGCAACCGTATAATTATTTCCACAATATATAAACACCGAGTCAGAAGTAATTAATCAATATCGCAAAGAACGGACTTTAATATACCCTTCCACAATTATGCTCCGTCAGTTATCGATTTTGTGCTATTCAATTCAATTCTTGTTTATTTGCTTGCTAACTCAACAGTTCAAAGGCCATTTACGAGGTGCGTATGAATAAACACACACAGTACAAAACAAGGTAATTTATACTAGTAACTTGTGAGTAATGTTGATAAAATAGTAATAATAACAAAAATCAACGTTGTAATTTAGGTGATGGTAATAGTGGTGTTGTTGGATGTGGTGGTGGTTGTTTTTGCTGCTGCTGCTGCTGGTGGTGGTAGTAATAAAATCGGCTAATTATTTAGTTGTGAGAAAGCAAAGCGCATGCATTTACAAGGATACACTGAGTATTATAACCCGTAATGTGAAAGCAATGACAAGAATAATTAAGTCCATCTACAGAAGTGCCTGACAGCAGGTAAGGGACAAATTACAGAGAAGCACTGGAGAAAGAAAATATATCAATTAAAGAGACAAGAATAAACATGAAGAGAAATTCACAATATATTCATGTTTACAGCTATATCATGAAATGTTCACATAATTTGTAAGAAGATCTACAAATATATTAAAATGCAGACATTAAATCAGCTCACATTTCCTCTGCAGACTTAGGAAACAGTAACATATTCTGATAGACTTTCCGAGAACCGAAATGAGTAGGAGATCGAAATGGCAAATCCGTTTACCTGCTGCTGGCTGATTAACTTGCCCTTTGTAGTACACTGAAAGATGAATGACTGAAGCTCTATGCCGAACTCCCCGGGCGATATTCGAAACAGCAGCCTCAAAATAAGCCTTTCTCTGTGCGACAGAGAACGATAGATCATGAGATTTGTCAGGCACACTGAGTCATGTCGACTTCACAATGAAGCCCAGATATTGTAAGCGTCTCTGCGGGCCGCTAGTAAATGCTTAAACCTCCCCCATAAGAAAGAGGAAAGTCGCGTGGCAGTGAATTATGTCATTGCTGCATTCAAATACAAAGAGTGATATACCCAGAAAATGGCCGCGCCATAGCTCAAGCGGTTAGTCGGTGGCTTCCCATCGCGGAGGCCCGGGTTTGATCCCGGGTCTTGTCAAGTGGAAATTGTGGTGGACAAAGTGGCGTTGGGGCAGGTTTTCTCCGAGTACTTCGGTTTCCCCTGCCAATCTTCATTCCACCAATTGCTCCACAATCACCCTCACCTATCATCTGGGGCTGGTACAATAGGCCAGAAGTGGCCGCAGTACAAGGGACTTAGTCCCACCCCACTAGCATTAAAAAAATTACCCCCAAAATAATGAGAATGGATACTACCAGAATGAACTGGCTTCGATTTAGGGTTGGAGCAAAAATTCATTTCTAGGTCACCACTTCTAGGCTACTCTGGGTTCCAATCAAAGTTCTCATAGTACATACTGTCACGTATATGTGCGTGTGTGACTATAGACGGGGTATCAATTGAATATTAGATTTATTGATCACTTGTTTTGCATAACCCGGGACTACACGTACATTTTGAAGACCACTGACATACACAGACTAGTGTCCGCATTCTATTACAGCTTCCACTACTCGTTTTCTGGCAACAGATTTAACACACTGGAGATTCCTCAGCTTCCCACGGTCACGCCATTCTGAGCTCACAGCGCCATCTTCTAAACCTCCCTTGCAGAGCCCAATTCTCGACTAACTGCTCAGTTGGAAATCCGGAACTCGACTGCCGATTTCAACTAGTCTCTTCTTTATAACCACTTTGCACAGACCGAATAGTAAACATCGTTTCCAATAATTTCTATATTGTTGCTTGAGTATCCGTTGCCGCGGAAACCTGTTTACCCAGTCATTGTCTATCAATGAAAATCTCCTATGGTATCACTATTCCGGCCTTCAGACGTCATGTCACAATATTTATTGCCTGTGAACAAAGCGCCAGCTTCTATTAACAACGATTGGAGTCCGTGGAAAATTTTCTCCACGTTGTTTGTATGCGTTACATGCTGCTTGGGCAACGTGTCTACTGTTCAGTACGGGCACCAATGACCGGATATTATGAATAGGGGTGGTAGATCTTCAAGTCCCATCTACGCAGGGAAATTCTGGATGTGGAAAACAGGAACTATCCCGCCAAGTTGCTAATTACCGCGGCTATCATCACTTACAGTACGGTAACTAAATTTTAAGGAGCAGAAATACAACTGTGAATATGGCTGACGAGCTACTGTAAATAAGTACGTTAGGAGTCCAGAAGAATACGGTGTACTGTAAAGTATTTTCATATGATGGAGTGTGGCTAGAGACGAGGTTTGGATTGTTAATTGAATTTAGTGAAATCTTACAGATCCGTGACTACAAGTAATCATAACCGTCTCACTAATTCGTACACTTTGCAGTTCACTGAAGCACACACTTAAGTTTTCTCAGCCTGATGTGTCTTCACCTGTCTTCTGGTAAGGCTTTCAACGGCGGACGATCCCCTTCCTCTGGGTTTCCGAACTGTCCCTGTGCCTCAGATAGAGCAACTCTCTACTAAGTAACTAACTGAAAACTGTCAGTCAGTCAGAGTTACTTTACTAGTTGCGGTTTATCGCCTATCAGTTCGTCTTGACGCCGAGGAGTTTGAAGTTCACGACCAGAGAATTTTATACATTTTGCAACTGAACTCTTGCAGTCCTTATGTAACATCCTCTCTGACTAGAGAATGGATTTGTCTCTTATGAATAGGTTTTGCCTTTGTCAAGTGTGCGTATCGCACATATAGCGTGTTATTGAAAATTCTTCCTTGTGCACCATATACAAGGCCTCTATCTTTAGACTTGTCCTGCTTATAACATCTCATGGACCGAGCAGAAAACATTGCTTCCTACTCTGGTATCCAATTGTTGCCGTGGAAACATGCCTATTTGCCTCAACCATTACTTAGTAAAGGCTGTCTTTCTTGGCTTCACATTTCATTTCTTGAGCAAATATGCCCCAGCATATTTAACAGGACGGAAATTAAATAATGACACCCTGGAGTGCGTTAAAAAGTGACCAATGTTTCGGGCGAATTTATTGCTTCTATCCTCATTTCAGCCCTGAGAATAGAGGTAATATGTCCAACAGACAACATGACTTACTCCATTACAGTATAGTTTCATAACCCTCGAGTTCAAATTGTGAAACTCGCTAAAATTGTTTTCTCCTTTACATAAAATTGCACCATCTTGCTCCACATTCTTCGTCCATCTCATGGCCTTTCTCATGTGGCGTAAAAATAAATAAATAAGCACGAAGTTTGCATAATCAGTTCGCAGACAATGTCTGGCCTGCTGGTATGAACGTATTTCATTCTTCTTCTCAAACTACAGTCGTGACTAGAGTTGAGCCAGGCCGCAGTGCACTCCGCGAATAGCACTCACGGCAGTTTGAAATATGATGGGGAAGTATATGACTTTCTCACCCACGGTATCTGTGCCGGGAACAGGCGTCTTGCGTACGTTAAGTGCTGAGCAGATTGCAGATGTTGTTAGGCTGGCCGCGGCTTTACAAAATCCTACATACACACAACTTCTCGTGGTTCTCTCTTTCTTGAAAACTCTTCACAAGGAAAAAGATTTACTATGACAGAAATGTAGATTAAATTAGGATCCATAACTATTTATTATAGGTTACGTCAACACAATTACTGTATAAATTTAATAAATTTACACTATTTTCTACTTTACAATATATTTTGCTCATTTATGGCCGTCATCAAGTCAATCATTTTATATTCTACTTTACCTGCTTTTTTCCCACCTACATTGGCCAATGTTCATAATTTTAGGGGGAAGGTCATATGCGTTATTTACAATATTAATGCGAGCTCTAGCTCATATGAACATTTTTAGTATATTGTGATAAAATCAATTTTAATTGTAAATTAAGTTAAATCAAAATTAAAATTTAATTGGTTGTTTTATTATTAATTAAAATTCTCCTTTTAGTTCTTAAATATTGTTGGTTTTAGTGATCTGTTTTCATATCGAGGTATAATTTTGCATTATTATAAATATTTTTATAATTATTTATTGCAAATATTTCATTTTATAAAGGAACTGTGTTGACCAGACCTACAATTAATAGTTCACACTAAAGATGATGCTGAAATATAGTATTAATAATCTCTATAACGTTTAATTCATAACTTTCTGAACGTAGTCGGTATTTAACGAAATAAGAAAGAAATAGCTAACATTCTACGCTATAACGCATCCCAGAAAATTGCAATTTTAACAAAGAAAGATGATTTAGAAGTCTGTGTAGTGTGGCATCTGAATAGCTTAGCAAAAATAGAGGAATTTTATCAACAATAAATTAAAGAAAACTGCAATTATGTATGCAAAACTGAAAGACTTGTATCTTAAATCTTGTGGACTTCTCTGAAAATTTAGATTAAAATATGCCTGTTTCTAAAAAGAAAAATCTCGCTTTAAATTTCCTTTTCGTACAATTACGTGCAGCCCAAGTTGCAGTTGCAACAAATAAAGCGGCAATTGCTACAGACTGTCGGGCACAGTACGATCCTCACTCGAGGCATACGTACGTGTACGTCGATGCTTGTGTTCGTGTTGTTTTGTGTAAGTAGAGGCCTTGAGATAACGCCCGTCCAAGGAATCATAAAATTTTTTAACATATTCAGAGTTTTATAAGTTCATTTTGAAATAGAGCAGACCAAAGAGCCTAGTAGAATATGCTGAAGAATAAATTGCATTAATAGCTCATGGCTTTAAGAGGAATTAAGACTCATTCGTAAGACGCACTGTTGACTTAATAACAGGTGTTCAGGAAGGACGCCATTGATTGCAAGACGCGTCCTTGATTTTAGAGGCAATAATGAGCATAGGGCCGGTAACGGTAGCCGAGCGGTCTAAGGCATCTGCTGTCTTCGCTCTCTCGGAAGCCGGGATCGTGAGTTCGAATCCCAAACAAGACATGGATGTTTGGTATGTGTCTGTGTTTGTGTTGTCCTGTGTTTAGGTAGGGTCCTTGCGACCAGCTGGCCACTCTTCCAAGGAGTTCTTCCGTCTGTAAAATGATCATGAAACTGAAAAATCGGAGACCCAAGGGGGCGGTAGAGCCAGTGAAAGAAAATGAGTACAGGTGTAAGAATGAACACTTTCGGATGTCACTTCAAAGCAGACCTATTAATTAATATTAAAACGATTTGAACTTTCAACCTTCTAGATCTCACCAAGTACTTTATACATTGTCACGCGTAACGTCAATTTTAACAACGGAAGTACTTAGAAATAATTTCGAAATCCTTTTCATCTCTACCTTGGTGTCTACTGTCTCATGATTAGTGTTACGGACATGAAGAACTTCTTTGCTCTCAGGTGATATATTTTTTCTAGATCGATTATTATAAGCCATCAAATGTAAGATTCGACCTGATTTCTTACATTTTTAATTTAAAAAATAGTTTTACAATCGAGGAAATACGGTAATTATGAGGATAAAAGCGATCTCCATTTCATATTTATAATTGCATTTATTTAAAACTTAACGGCTGTTAGCGTCTCCTTATAGACATTTCCAAAACCTCTGTGAACTACGGCTTTATTTGGAATTTCGTGCTCAACTTGCTGGAACCTGTCACATGATACTCTTGTCCCAGTAGACTCTCGCAACGGGGTAACCACAGCACGCTGTCCACGTGATCTGTGTAGCCGTTCTACGTAGACACACAACGGCGGTTTAATCGGTTTACTTGCCTGGCGAAATGTCAACCCAAGACCGTCACCACAGTGAATGTCAACTTCGCTGCTGGAACACTAATCAAATCGGGGAGTCCAGGATCGAGTCCGACTCACATGCTACAAAGGCAAATCTCAAGTTTCATTTTGTGGTATATGTTCAGTTTAGTATCTCGGATTATACAGAGTCGAATGGCAGGATGGACAGTTGATGAACTGCTAAGGATATAGAAGCAAACCGTCGTGGCTCAGTCTAGGTAACATTCGGGATCCTCAGTCACAGGAGCAGATGTTCTGGCTGAGATTACAACAGAACTTCTTCGAATATAATTCTACATTTTTTTTCCTTGGCACTACAGCCCCAGTGGGCCTCCATGAACTCCGTTCACTTCGGTTTTTCTAGATGTTACACAAACGGTAGGAGTCCTTGGGCGAGTGATCAGCTCGTCGCAAGGCCTCTACCTGTAGACAAACACAGAAAAAAACACACAAACATCCATGCCCTGAGTGGGATTCGAACCCATGATCCCGGTTTCCGAGCGAGCGAAGACAGTGCATGCCAATTCTACAATTAAGATCTAAAAGTTTGTAACGAAGGTATATTGTTAAAAGTATGAAGTTTTTGGACATTATCCATCGTCTTGTCTATATTTAGAAACCGTCCTGTTTATTTTTCAAAACACACCGTTTCGGAGACTGGATTCTGTCTCCGTCCTCAGGTAAAACCTACTCAGTTTGGCTCAATAGATAGAGCTAGTCCTTGTCTTCTGAGTCTCTGAAACCCTGTATTTTGAAAAATAAACAGGACGGTTTTTAAACATAGACAAAACAATGGATAATGTCCAAAAACATGATACTTGTAACAGTTCTACAATGTTACCGCCATGCCAACCTGCTCGGTACCTCAGTTCCAATCAACTAGATTACATTCATGCAATATTACAAAGGTAAACAGGAAAGCAAATGAGCCTGTCCTTGCAACATCTGATTAATTCACATTCGATTCGGTCAGTGTTCAAGCAGCTGTGTGCAGCAGGTTTCTCGAACTCATGGGCAGTTCTAAAGTCTGGTCTTCTGACCAGTGATCGCAGTATAAACGGGGTTCCCGATTCGATTCTCAATAGGAAGACTGAAATTATGACTCAGAATTACTGAACTTTTCCAGTGTCCTATAGGTAAATACTGCGACAGTGACTTACAGAGGTCATGACCAGTTTTCTCACATATTGTCTAAATCATCTTGCCACTTGGCACATAAAACATAGGCAAAGCATAAGTATCACCAAATAAACAAGGAAAGAGCCTAAGATGAAAAGTTATATCTTCTGGGATATAACGCCATGTAGTCCGTTGCAAGTCAACAGACGTTTAGGGAAAAATTTTGCTATCGTATTCAATTTCCAAGAACAAGCTAAGCAAGAAGAATGCCATCTTCTGTGATGTGGCGCCGTGTAGATATTTTGTTAACCGACGTTTCGCAGTAACGTATCGCTTCCTTTTCAAGGTATAAGAAATCCGCGAGCGATGAGCCAGCGTGAGCAGGTGGCTGCTAGGCAAGAGACCAGCATGAAGAAGGCCGCAAGTCCTGTTTACCCAACTTCCTGCCCCTTTCGTGTTGATTCTTGCATCCTGAAGAGGAAAGCGATGTGTTCCTCCAAAACGTCGGTTGAATCTCGCTGGACTACAGGGAGTTATGTCCCACAAGATATTACTCTTCATAAACTCTACTGTGATAACCTGAAATCCTATAGACCTAAGCTACACCAATGTAATAAGTAATTTTAAAATTTGTAAGTCGAATTCTACAGGAAAAACAATTTTGTACTGCGCCTAACAGCGACATTATGAAGGACATCCATTCACTTTTAATCTTGGTACCAGATGAAAGTTAGAAGTCAGATAAAATTTCCTGATGATTCTTTACCCAGAAAGAACCTACACTCTACAGGAGACTGGGTTAGCATCAGAGAATGTTTGACGTGGTGCTCGGAATAGAACCCCGATCATCCAACGTGTAACTAATCACGGTCAAGAAGAGGAGGATCTACTGATGAAGAGAGACAGAGAAATATTGAGACGTGTTACATTCTCATAACACTTCGTATTCCATCTATAATAAGCCGACTATAGTGACATGCTCCTGTATCTGTTGTAGCTCTCTTCTACAGACATCTGTCAGACACTTAACCGGACCCAACAGCATCATCTCTACAAATATTTCTCTCTTATCCGCTCTTGAGAAGAAGAGGCCTTTACACGGCAGGAATCAGATGAATATTTTATTATACATTGTTCTCTCCAGGCCAGAAATAAAAGTAACGGAAGCCCAAGAAGTCAGTACGAATTTAGGTTTCATTCCTCGTTGGATGTAACGTCAGAACGTGAGACAGAAGGAACTTAGCCGGTCCCAAGAGAACAGTCGCTATACTTCGCGTGAGAGCCAGAGAGAGGTCAGAACAGTAGGGCTACTCTGGTCGATAGAGAAAAAGAGATTAAATTTTTCCTTAATTTGATTTATCAGACCCTAGAACTTCATGTCCCGCCGCTTTGTCCCCAGGGAAAGAGCCCCAGGAATTCATTGTATAGGAGGCGGTCTGGACTCCAGGACTGGTCTGGACGTTACGAAGTAATCTCTTGTCTCCATCAGGAATCGAACCCTAACTCTTCGGTCGTTCAGCCCATAACCTAACTGCTATGTCGAATTAGCTATCCAATAAGGATCGAATTTATGTGCACACAAAATCGTTTAGCGTGAACCCCCAACGCCAAAATTCATATATATATATATAAGTACGTAGATTCGGAGATAATGCATTGTGAGGGATAGATAAGATATCCCCAGCCATACACGTAACATATAAAACCTTCTTCTGTTTGTATGTTTCCCTGGCAACATAAGATCCTAAATGTTGAAGATTTCTAAATGCTTTTATTATTTACAGAGACTTTCAGAATTTCCTTTTCTGGTGTGAATCATTGACTCTCAGTCTATGTATTTTGGGTGTATATGAGAATAAAGTTTTCGGGAGAGCACCTGGACCTAATAAAGGGAAGAACTATAAGGGTGAACGAAATTGAGTAGGAGCTCAACAATTTCTTCGCTTCGTGTGTCATCATTACGGTATACATGAGGGAGACCAAATGTGCATAAGATTTGTAATCTAAAAAAATCTAAAGGAAATGTGTTACTTGGGAGACCTAGGCGTAGATGAAAGAACAACTAAAACTTGTCTCAGAAAATTGGTTACAGCAGAGTGGACTGATTGCCGTGCCCAGTGGCCGCGCTAAGTCATGAACTGCCTTTGCTCACTCGAACATTGAGATCATGGGTTCGAATTCCACTTAAGGCATGGAGGTATATCTGCGTCTATTCTGTGTCTATATAGGCAGCGACCTTGTGATGGACTGATCCTCCGTCCAAGGAGTCGTACCGACTGTCTAAGGCTAGGAACACACACAGCGACATCGGTCGTACGGAAAAGACGTACAATTTTTTTTCCGTACGACCTCCTTTTCACACTAGAGCGACCAAATACATTTCTTTGCTCTCCGACTGTCGTACGGTAGATGTTGCATGTCGTCACGTATGAAAGCTAAGATTACACTTTATATTCTACTACTTGATGCGACATGAACCGTACGGACGTCGTACGACCGAAGTTGCTGCTTGTGTTCCTGCCTTTATGATTAATAAACTGAAGTGAAACAAAATGTTTCAAGGATGCGCTATGCTCAAAAGTGGGAGCAACAGGAAAGACAGAGGACCGATTGAAGTGGAACAGTTTATGGTCATGTTACGTGTTCTTGTGACCAAGATAATGAACCTTCATTTCTCACATTACTGCAGAATTTGTGACTATCTGAGGTACTACCAGATGTGAAGAAATATTCTATGACATTGAAGCAGTGAAATAATAGGCCTATGTTGTAAGATTTGAGGCTTTCACGACGGTGACTATGAAGAAAGCACTCTTCTGGGATTTGGCACCGTGTATATGTGGTGTTAACCGACGTTTCGGAGGAACGTATCGCCTCCATANAGGAGTTGCAACTCCTCCCCGCGACTGCATCCGTTCTGCGGTGGTATGACTCACGGCAAATTGCAGCCGCGGCGCGCACTTGATTGTACGCACTGTATTATTTTAATTTACGTCTGAAAGACACGCAACACTCAGTTTAAGATAAATGTTTCGAGCATGGAGTTGGAAATGTATTTTGTCGGGGTACAGTACGTGTTATGAAAGGAACAGGTGGGCAACACAAAGACACGCTTCTTGCGTACTGGAAACTGACAGGACGAATCTTTAAATATAACATCGTGACGTTGAGAGAAGCGAGAGCGAAGCCGTCAGAAGCAATCACTTCTCAAAATTTCACAGCATGTCATCTTAGTCCTTGATACAGATCCGTATGTTGGTTAGGCGAGTAACGCGAAACAGAATCCTTTTTATAAAACCAATCTCCGTGGCATAACGAGTCTCTGACAGACAACAGTGTATGTGCAAAATAACAGGAACGGAAGTCTCTTTCCTAGGAACTGACAGCCTGTCTTTCCTGTTGCCTAACTCATGGTTAATTTCTATATCATATTCGCTTCATTTGATGTAAGACGAATCTCACCGCCACAGATATCACGTGTCCTGTCATTTTAATGCCAGAGAGTATCAGAATGAAGACATCTGAAGATCTTCAATGTACATAGTCAGTATATACTCCTAGGTATGGCACACAATAATGACCGAAAGTACGCAGTTTTACGAATGTGAAATATATATTTTTAATTGTGGTTTACCGAATGACTCTCTCAGAAGTTCAGTGTAACGTCGAATGGTAAGGTAAAGGTAAAGTTGTCCCTGTGCTTAACTGAATAAACACTACGCCGTGAAGGCGTATGGGGGAGTGTATGTATAGATCCACATGTTCTTGATCTCGGCACTAGCCGGAGGTAGGAATGGTATGATGATTAATGAATGATCAATTTGAAAGGATGCGGGAAGAAGCGATCCTGTCTAATTTCAATGTACTATTCCGGATTTTTCAGCAGGGACTGAGGAATATCAACAAATACTCCAGTCAGGATAGATTCAGTGCTCCGGGCGAGATTCTAAAGTTACACGTGAAAACTTGAGCCTCGACAGCTCAGTCGATATAGCTGAACGGCTGGCATTCTATTTGGCAGAGATAAGAAAAATATCTCTATTCCATAGCATCCAGTCTGGATTTGGAGCCCACCAAATCTTCTATCAAGTGGGAACCGGGGACTTTTCCTCTGGGGTAAAGTGGTCGAGGCGTGAAGATGTCGACTCACCTCCTTCTAGTGCTGAAGTTAAGAAAAGTGGAGCTATACCTCCACTTCCATAAACGTCTTCACGGCGTGGTGCTTAATAAATAAAGCGAAAGGACAACTTTACTTTCACCTACGAAACTTCTTAGTTCCGGTCCTCTTTCCTAGCTCACGAGCCCTGTAACTGAATTGAAGCCCAGTAATGAAGCATAACTTCGGAACTGCTCTCCTAAAAGCATTACGGAGAACTACATGTCTCTTCTTCTGTGTGGTGTACAGTGGCTACACGCTGAACGCTAAAGGAACTAAAGTTAAAATTCCTGGCAGGATAAATCGATTTTTATCTTCTCCATGAAGTCCAGACCGGCTCTGGAACCCACCAAGCTGGGGCTCTTTCCCCAGGAATAATGTGATACAAGTAGGAAGCCGATCACCTAATCATCTTGTCCCGAGTTTCAGAATGCATGGAGCTATGCCTCCACTTTTCCAACCCTTAGTAGTGTGGCGCTTATATAAACTCAGTGACAACATTACTTTAATCTTCAGCTAATCTGAATTAGTTTTCTAGTAGGCCCAACTGTGAAGCGAATTTGTAAGTTATGGTTCTCTTTAGAAATCAATTGTTCCCGTGCTGTTGCCCGATGCAAAATATTTGATGAAAAACTAAGCTTTTGAACATCATCGGTTTGAACAGTTTGGGGTCGATTCTTCGACAATTCCTTGTTCTGTCTATTATAACAGAATAAATCATTCCATTACTTGTGATAGGTACTGTTATCCTGGTCCGAATGAATGGAAACGAATGACTAGATCCATTTTGTTTTGTGGCAGATAAAAGTCTTTCTGTGTAAGACTGAGCAAGACCAGTAAAACTAAGATATACACTCGTCATTTTATTTCCTTTTTCTTTGAAACCAATAAAGATGACGTTCACCTCCTGATATATAGACAGCTTGTAGTCGCAGTTTTCTCGTCTTTATCGACGTATCCTGACAATACTCCTAGTCCAATAGCTGAAATAAATTTATAGCCTTCACTAAGTTTGCAACAAATCCTGCCATGTTTAATTTTACGCAAACCAACGGTAGCCGAGCGGTCTAAGGCGTGCACTGTCTTCGCTCGCTCGGAAGCCGGGATCGTGGGTTCGAATCCCACTCAGGGCATGGATGTTTAGTTTGTATGTGTGCGTTTTTCTGTGTTTGTGTACAGGTAGAGGCCTTGCGACGAGCTGATCACCCGCCCAAGGAGTCCTACCGTATGTCTAAGATCTAGAAAAACCGAAGTGAACGGAGAAGTTCATGGGGTAGGCCTAGGCCCACTGGGGCTGTAGTGCTAAGGAAAGAAAATATATATATATATATTGTCAAGTGTTTATGGTCGCGACTATTTCTGACACCAGTTGTCATGTGTTTATGACTCCGTGACTAATAATAACAGGTTCTGGATTGGATTTTTGACATCTTCTTGTACGATCTCGCTCAATCACAATCAAATACAAGACGTCACAATAAATATTCAGCCGAACCCTTCTTACTGGACTGCCGAGCACTTCTCCATTCTCATTCCCTTTTTACGACTGTCTTCTCTTCTAGCCTACCTTCCACTGTGACTGACTTGGTTCTGGTTTACGAATCACTGACTTCCGCTTTACGAATGACTTGCTACTAACTTCTCACATACGAATGCAACACTTCTTATAAATGAAGAAAACAGTCTTCTGGGAAGTGGCACCGTGAAGATGTGCTGTTAACTGACGTTTCGGAGGAACGTATCGCCTCCATCTTCAGGGTAGAAAGAAAAATAAGAAATCCGCAAGCGAAGAGACCGTGAGAACCGGTTTGTTCTTCATAGTCACCGCCGTGAAAATCTCAAATCTCTCTTCTTATGTATCTAGCGGTAGCCTAGGAGAATGTTTGTTGCTTGTTCGTTTACACGGAAACATTTGTTTTGTTGAGTTGGTTTCTTGGAATCCACCTCCATAGAAACGTGTGTTAATTTCGCCGCAACGCTCTGGTTTCTACGCCTACACCGCTCTTCTTCTTCTTATCCTAGGGAACGTTTGTTAAAACCAAGCGATGGTTTGTGTCCAAGAACAGGATCCCGCAGAAACGTGTTTGCCAATTCGTTTCCTAGTAACGGCCTCCATGTCACAATATTATTCTACAATCAAACACAAAAACAGAAATAGGCCAAGTAACACGAACGTGGGAGACGAGAAATGCGCTTATTTTAGTAGGAAAACTAGACGATAGAGAAAACTTGTGTGAAGCACACGTAGGCGGNTTATGTTTATATAGGAAAAAAATGAAGAAGGGAGAGAAGTGGTGGGGAGGAGGGGGGGGGGGGGGGGGGGGGGGGGGAGTTTTCAAGAGCTGTGTATGAAAATGTAGACGGTGTTAACAGCATTCATCTATCATGGGACAGAACCTACCGAAGGGATTACACACGGTAATGAATCTCGTGGTTCCATCAACGGTGGTGAGATCAATAGCTTAGCGAATATTACCTCCTCAGGAAGGAATCTGTCCTAGGTAGTCAGTTTTATATTACAGATAATATTTATTATATTCCTGTCAACACAACATTATCTCCAAGAGGCACGGTTTGCAGTATTTCAGACATGAAAATAGAAAGAACCGGAACGGCCTGTGTCTGACAACACATTCTAAATTGAAAAAAAAAAGTTTTGATTGAAAAGCTAATTACGTATTCCCAGCGTCATGCATAAAGCAGCTACTGGACCGCTTTTAACATCAACGTGTCAGTAAGGTAGCTAGAATAACAGACCAGACTCTACATGGAACTTCCGGATTTTAGTAGAAAAGTATGGTTAGAAACATTACCACAAAATAAAACGTCATGTTGGGGAAAGTTAAAAAAATGTAATCAATATGAGAACCTCTGTAGGGAGTGTAGAAAGATAACGCTTATTTCATATTGCATATTTCAAACGCATAGTTCGAAGTTAAGAGCAACTTCTTCTCTTTTCTCCTCCTCCTCCTCCTCCTCCTTCTCCAAGTAACATGACGAAGGCTTGTTCCGACTTCTATGAATTCCACTTTCTGTCTGGCCTACCAGGGCCTATTCATTACTTAGGTCTGTGCCAAAAGGCCTGATTCGACACCCCTCCTTTTCATTTCCATCCCTTCTTCATGTTCAAGTCAGTCTTGTGGGTCTTATTCAGACATTCATTGCGATATCTCATAATCGTTTCCTCATATCTTCGTTCACTGCTTTATCCAGTCTTGTACAAGGATTTACATATATTAGAAGTAGCATTTCTGCTATCTGTAATTTTTGCGTGTCTCTATTTCTCATTGTCCGGAATTCTCTTCCATGTAGCAGTGTAGGAACCATCATCACTTGGCAACGATATTTTTGTGTAACATTTTCATTAAATTTTCGCCTAATATTGCAACATAAATTTCAGAATTTCTGTATCACAACGTCTGTGTAAGTTTCCTCCAGGAATGTTATATCAAAACGTATTTATCTGACGTGACTGACCTTTTCGAGAGTTTTTCCCTGTAATGTAGTTTTTGCTCGAATTGGGTATATCCTTTCAAAAACATTGGGTTTTCATTTCCTGATATCTTGAAACTCTAGTTTTGAGTAAATTATTCAGGTGAAATATAGATATATGCAGCTAACTGGAACTTACGAATTTATATTACAACTTCCTTATTCATTTCTTCGCAAAATTTCCATTAATGTAGATTTTCCTATCTTAAACACAGTTTTAAAAGAAATTTGACACCTTCGCCACGTTCGCAATATTGTAACTATAATAATATTGTTTTATATAAAATATATAATTACATTTACGATATTGTTCCAGCAATTCAGTAAGGATAATCATGACACAGAAAACTGAAGGTGGCTTTTGCGTATCCTTCTCAAGGAACCTTCTGTCTCCCAGTCATACTAAATTCCCAACCAGAAATTCGGTGCTGCAAGGTAATTTGTCCTTGTCTTCAGCCAGATGCATCCAGACAATATCCATACAATAGCGTAAATGGGGCCGTCTATACAACAATAATATCTCCAAAATGCAGACATAGATACTAACGTATACAACTTCTTTATTATTATTAATTAGACACACGTGTTGATACATGTTGATAGATTAGTATAAGTTTTTGTCTTTACTTTGTAGATATTATTGTGCAAACGGCCCCATTTACGCTACTGTACAACACACAACAGGATGCATACCATAAAAGTCGACACAAACTGTTTTATTAAGATGTATTTTAATACTATTTTCTCGTCAACACAGAGATTTTCTTATTTCGACTAAAGTGTAATACTTCTCTCATATATCCCATGCGTGTTACACATCCACCTCACATTCGTTGATTTAATTACTCTGACAGGTCTAATATTTGGTGAAGTGTGCATTTTTATGTAATTTTATCCAGTCTGTATTTATCTATTTTCTCTTGGGTCCAGATATTCTCTTCACCACCCTGTTCTCAAGCACTCTGAGCTTCTTCCACTTCGTTCAATGTGACAGATGAGTTTGAAATCAGAACGTATCAATGGATTTGCAGTTTTTTTTATTTTAATCATCATATTTTAGACAGAGCTAGTACAAGAATTTTCTAGTGTATAGTTATTATAAGTACTGTTATTTTAATTAATTACAAAAAATCGCACATTTATTTGATAACTATCATGTTCGGTGGTCACACCCATGAATCTGTAGTTTTGTAATTGTATTTCTCTGCCCTTGACTTCCTAGCATACCGGATACTGCAAATTAAGGCATATTACACACATACACACACACACACACAATGCCCCACTAAATCCTGATTAAAGCTACGAAACCAGTACTCATAATTTCGAAATTAGAATTTTACGATTTCTCCTAGGCCTAACTTATTGGTTTTGATGTCAAATTATTTCAGACACAAACCTATTGTAATCATACTACTCACGCTACAAATATTATGTATTTATGGTCATATATTTCATTTAATTTTATCTACTTACCAATATATTCACCACATATAACAATATTCCAAAATTAATCTTGAAGATCTTAAATAGAGACATAGGTACACATAGGCTTGTAACACATTGGAACAGAATCCTCCTTACATGTTTCAGTAATTTTTGGATAAGAAACATGCGGACGGACAGACGGAGGGACAAATGCGGTCTGCAATTTGGTATTCATTTTACACGCTTCTCGCATGAACAATATCTTGTCTTTATACGGTTTATGAACAAATGCGCCTCTGTTCAACATTGTATACGATACAACGTTACATGTTTGACACATGCAGAGTTCTTGTAAAATGCGTATCAGAGCGCCATAGGCTAAAAATGCCATTAAAGCTATAATACTACTATTGTTCGTCTATAACTCATGTATACACTAAACGGACATTTATAGGAGAACGTTTCTATAAAAGGACCATGTCATCCGTGCAGACAAAAAAAAAACTTTCCGACCCTCATTAACAACTTTAGTAGAGAATTAATTTAATATCTGGATGTGACACTTTATAATGCTATTAAACATGGCGAATATGTCAAACACAAAGAAACAAGGTAGACAGTAAAATTATGTAACGAAATACCAATCGAAATTAATAAATTTCCTACACATTTTCACATTCGTTTGCATTTGTTGTAATATTTCTTTTCCCGTTTAATAATTATATTCAGTTGGAAGGCAAAATTGCTTGCTTTCTAAACATCAAACATATTTTGACCTTTAAAGGTTCATTGTCAAGGTACAGCTTTCAGATAATATTGTCACGTGTAGCGTTGTTAGCGTGACGAACGTAGCGGGTTCCGGATTGGATGACTGGATTTGTTAGCACTTCGGTTACAAGTTCTCTTAGACACAAATAATACAGCGCTATCGTTGATTTATACAATTTAGAGTCCACCGCTGCACAAACACTAGATTCTCAGTTTCCACTAGTCGTCTGCTAGCAACGGATCTCAAAACACAGAAACTATCACTTCAAATCAATATGAAGTATTTTTGCCTGCAATCATTTTGTACTCCTATGTCCTAATCTGTACTCAACTAATCTTCACAATTCATTAAGGACACGCTCCATTCCCGTCCTTGTACTCTCAACTGCTCCTAGCTTCTGAATTCACTTCTCCTATAAGCATTCTGCACAGACCCCATGGAGAACACATTCTGTATGTTGATGACATCACCGCGTTGCATAGCACGATCCGATACGCGGAAATCTGTTTACGGAGCCGTTGCCTAGAAACGGATTGCATAACCCCGCTGTTATATTGTTGCGTGCGTGTATTATTTAGCAACGGCTGTTTCTGTGGCTCAACCGTTCTTGCATGGAGTAAATACGCCACGATATCTACCAAAATCACTTAAGGACTGCATGTCACTGGTGTAAAATACTAAAAATGTTTATGATATTTGAAATTTGTGTGTAACATGTCCTCGTATTACTATGCCTCGTGATGATACAGTAGAGAGTCGGATAATTGTCGTGTATAACAACATACGCAATTATACCTTCCGACAATGTAGTCTGAACTACCATATCAAGAGACAAAGAAACAAAACATTATCATTCAGTATTTTCAGTAAATGTTCAAGGGTTTTAATACTATAAATTAATAACACGAAAACTTGAATATTTATGTTAGGTATTAATTAGAAAATGTACCCCGTGCTGATAGAAATTTAACGATGGAAACATGTTGGGTATTTAAGAAAGAAGTGGTACCATGGATCAAATCAGGGGTGATGAGATGGGCAGGGCATGTAGTACGAATGATGGAGAGAAGAAATTCATATAGGATATTGGTGGGAAAGCCGGAAGGAAGGAGACCACTTGAAAGATCAAGGCGTAGGTGGGTGGACAATATTAAAATGGAATGGTAGGAATTGGATTGATCTGTCTCAGGATAGGGAGAGCTGGAGGGCTCTTGTGAACACGGTAATAACCTTTGGGTTCCATAAAATGATGGTAAGTTCTTGAGTAGCTGCACAATTGGCAGATTCTCAAGAAGGGCTCAGCTCCATGAGTGAGTGAGTGAGTGAGTTGTACGATAGTGTAGATAGATAGTATTATCAGTAAAGAAAACAATTTCCTTTACACCGCTTGTAATTAATACAATAATCGAACTTCCACAAACTCTCTACAAATGACAAATGACATCCTCACTCCCCTTCAATCACCATGTTCGATCCGTCATCTGTAAACCGCGGATCTGTTCTACCGGAAAATTGTTTCTGCACTAAAGCAGACGTAACTAACGCCCGACTCACATCCTTGTACTCTTTTCCGTTTCCCTTGTACATCATTTATTAATCTATAAGGAAAATATGGTTGCCGTTACATACACCAGTAATGGGACATGGGAGCAGTAACGATTTTGAGAGACCTCAGAATATCGGTTAAAAATAAAGTTTCGATGGATCGAAGGCTGGAAAGAAAGAAAGAAAGAAAGAAAAACAGAATGAGATAATGAACCAAGCTCGTTAATGTGTACAGTGGGCGGCACCGTGCCCCTCCTGACATTTAGCAGGTGCGTCTGGCAAGCAGAACTGTACATGACGTGCTAATATAAATGCTCGGGTTATTGCGATATTTCAAGAATTTGTTCAAATAAGCTAAAAGCATTTAGTTTGTTTAAGTTTGGAAATATACGCACAGCTTAATAATTTTTGTTTTATTATCTCAAAAACCGTAATACATCGAAAAGTTCTGTGATGTAGAAACCCATTGCTAGGCAAAGGCTCGGTAAACAAATTCCCGCGAAAGTATAGGCGAACAACAATAGAACGTCAATTTCTGGGCAACGGATCAGTAAACAAGTCTTAACAATAGAGAAATATGTTTCCTGCGTGGTCCGAGTCAATGGATTACAAAGGGAAAAAGAAAGTCGTTCGAGTCAGCCCCGTGTGGAGGCGGGTTCGAATACCTCCACCGTGACCCTGCGAGTCGTAGGAGGCGACGAAAAGGGAAGTCTCAATTCTCAGACAGTAAAATATGGTCGCGAGTTCCAAGGGACTCAGACCCGAGAAAGACTGCACTAGCAAGGGCCAGCATCATATAAAAAAGGCAGACCCGTCCTCTCGTCAGAGAGGGTGCCACAAAAAAACAAGACCGTAAATACCAAACAGTAATAAATATCTGGTCATGAGCCCCAGATGGGGCTCGGCACCAAGACTTACTGACTGACTGACCGTCAGTCGCAATGTGACTTTGACTTTGACGTTCGAGTCAGTTGTAGTTGAGAGAGTTTTCGTCGAGTGATGAGTCGAGTTTCGGGACGCCAGCGTCCCGGGATATGAGCTTGGGAGCAGAGGAATTGAACTGAGTCGAGTGTTCGGAATTGGTAGTTGGAAAATATAGTCAAGGAAGGAATTAGGCTGTGAAAACAAGACTTCATATGTGATTTGAAATGACAGTGAGAATGTTATAAATCCGTTGCCAGGATACGACTAGTGAAGACTGAGAACCCTAGTGCTTGTGCAACGATGACTGGAAAGTGTGCAGAATAGCGATAGCGCTGTAATTGCCTGTAGTTCCGAGTTGTGTGAATGTATAAGGTGTCAATAAATCCAATCATTCAATCCAAATCCGTCTTATAAATCACGCGCAAACGCCTACACGTGACAATATATTCCTCATAAAATGAATGTGTGAATTTTGTCTGCAATTTCTGTTCAACACATTATTTTTTCGCCCCGATAAATATTTAATGAGTTGTGCTCAGATTATGCACAGAAATGAGCAAGCAACTAACGTATCCATTATTTGTGCAAGATTTTCACAAAAAATTACGATGCTTCGACAAATCTTAGCAAAATTTCCCAATATCGAAATCGCACCAGGAATCATCGAATAGATTCACGTTCATAGAGACAGACAGAAGGACTCAGCAATTTAATTGCAGCTCCGTTTAGCTCTGAACTCATGTAAAAATGAAACTTCTCAGGCATAAAAGAGACAAATGAATATTGTCACTATTTTTTTAATTATTCCATGAACGTGATTTACGATTCAATTCCGCTGTTCTTAGAAACATAAATTAATGCCAATTATGAATGTACGAGTATAAAATTTTTCTCAAATATAATTTTTATCACGGTTCACTACAGTATTGTTTTCAACTGACGCGACTTCTTTATTTCTCGCGAGGAACCAGACAAATCCGTTATATAACGAATATTGAATTAAGTGAGGAGAGAAATGACAGGGCCTAATGGCATTTACGGGGCCCACAGTAGGTCAATCTACGTCAAAAGCCAAAAGAAAAATAAGCCGGAATACTGCATAGACATACTCAGTATGTCAGCTTGAGTGTGGCTAAATTGTTGTACAAAATCTAGGCATATCGAATAATATCGATAAATCGATGTGACATATCAGAGAAAAGTGTTCGATATAGATCCAGCGTACAGTTATCGCAAAATTTCTTGGTAACGTAAAGTTACTCTTCATTATTCCAAGATACTGCAAGATAAGTATCCCGTCAACTGCAGAATAGATACATGAATAACCATCAAAATTTTGAAATAAAGCAGCAACAATGTAAAGTGTTTACTGTTGAATTCATTCATGTACTTGATCAATTACATGGGGCCCTAAACCGTTTAAACTTTCCGTTATCTACATAAACATGTCAGACACAGATATGAAATTTCATTTTGATTTCCACCCCTCATTAAGTCCCTTTGAACGTCAGCAGTTCAAGTTCAGGCTTCTAGATCTTGACGAACGGCAATTTTATTAATGTCACTATTACACACGTGTTCCCACAAGGCAAATTAGCTACTTCCTTACATTTAATGTCACTAATTTCTGAAGGATTAACCCTTCAACAAGGTTAGTCACACTTGTAAGCAAGATCTCTAGATCTTTGAAGTTTTAAATAGATATAACATCTCCTTCGAGGATATATTTTCCTTTGCTTAATCCTATTAAGTCAAGTTATTAGTGTGTATTGTTTTATTTTCTAGTGTTGGGAAGTTCTTGAGTAGCTTCACAATATGTGGATACTCAAGAAAGGCTCAGCTCCATGAGTGAGTATTTAATTTTTAGTCTATCTTTAATTCCTTTTCTAGTCCTAGCCTAGCTTTATTTACGTACACATTCAATGCTCGTCTGTTATAGCTTACTCGCTGTTGGCAAGAGAAATTTAATACAATTGACTTGTATTATTACTATTACTATATACACTACCTTGTCTTATATTTCATTTGTATTTTGTTGTTTTTTATCTTACTTGTGACCTTTGGCCTGTCAAGTTTGGACTTAAATAGATAAAAACTTAATTGAATTATTACGTACTTTAGTGCTTTCCTATAATAATCCAATGTGATATCGCCAACGTATTGACTGATTTGAATAAAAGCATAAACAAAGTTTCACAGAAAATTAGGAAACATTTATCTAAGTTTAAAATAAAATGTCTGTAGAAATTGGTGGGAGTGAAAACCGTACCAGTAATTTCTGTTAACAGAAGCAATGATACCCCACGTGACATGGGCCTACCGCATACACTGTAATATACCAAACTTCAGGTTCGAAAGGGCTTACCGATATTTTATAAACACGTCATATTATAAAAAAGCCTCTACACAATCCTGGTTAACGCAGATTTTCATGAACATGTAAATTTTGTAAGTTATAAAAATGGACGACTTACTACTTAATAAATATGTGTAAAATTCTCTGACCGTCGATGATTATAATCTTCGCATGCTGTATACAAGAGCCTGTCACTAAGTGTTTTCCATTTTTCTGTGTCTAGTCTGGTTGGTAGCCAACCAAAGCAGGTATCTATTGCGCATACGTTCATGTGCTCCGCCGTTTCGTTGCTTGGCAACGGTTTATTGTGTAAAGCGAACGGTGTGTGGCCATAAGGCAAATAATAGACCACTGGTCAGAGGAAATACGAGTGGGTATCGATATCAATGTCACAATACACACGCGGTTTCTTTATTTAGGTCAAGTGCACTATAACAAAACTCGGAGAACGACTGACCCCTGGACATCGTCTTTCTCACAGGCGGACGTATAGGCGTATTGATAAGACTGTAATAATAAAGAAACTATTTTAATGATTTAATTATGTTTTAATTTAAGAAAAGTCCGAGCGATTAACCAGCATGTAAGGCAAGTCACGAAATTTGGTAGTTTTATCTTTTTATTTATTGCTAGTTGGGTGAGACTAAGTCCCTTGTACTGCGGCCACTTCTGGCCTATTGTACCAGCCCAAGATGATAGGTGAGGGTTATTGTGGAGTAATTGGTGGAATGAAGATTGGCAAGGGAAACCGAAGTGCTCGGAGAAAACCTGCCCCAGCGCCACTCTCTCCATCACAAATCCCACTTGACCAGACCCGGGATCTAACCCGGGCCATCGCGGTGGGAAGCCAGCGACTAACCGCTTGAGCTATGGCGCGGCCTAGTTTTATCTTACATCTACTCCACACGAAACTCAAGTCCACTTTTATCAACTCTCATACAATCATCACATCGTAAATAACTTCGTATACGTTATAAAATGCAGGTGTCACTGGGGTATGGCACACTTATCCGAAACAATTTTAGATAATGTATAGTCGAATGCTTAAATAAATACTACTATAAAGTACTCCCAATTTGTCGCAGATTCTTATCCAGAACAAAGGAAACAATAGGAGTAATGATATGTACAGTGTTATAATGGGCACACTTGGAAAATATATGTATCACATTTGACTACAAGTTCCAGCATTGTAATGATTGTCGAAACAGTTACACGTTTATATCTGTGAAGAAATTTCATACTGAGTGAGTGGTTCGTACTGTTACATTATTATAACGTAAAAGTGAGACATTAGCACGCATAGGTCCATGCGTAGACACTGGGTATAATTAAAAAATTCAAGCTTCGTATGAACGTTGCTAAGAGTAGGCGGTAAAAATCGTTTTATGTTGTCGAAACAATACCATAAGCCCACATGCATTAGTGCTAATGAATAATTCATTAAGCGTCCAGTAGGATAAGCTGAGGAATATCTTACTTACTTACTTACTTACTCATGGAACTGAGCCCTTCTTGAGGAGCCGCCAATTCTGCAGCCACTCAGAAATTTCCCAGCATTTTATGGAACCCGAAGTTTCATTACCGTGTTCACAAGAGCCCTCCACTGGTCCCTATCATGAGCCAGATCTATCCAATCCATACCATCCCATCCTATCTCTCTAAGATCCATTCTAATATTGTCCACCCACCTACGCCTTGGTCGTCCCTGTGGTCTCTTTCCTTCCGGCTTTCCCACCAATATCCTACACGCATTCCTCTTCTCTCCATTGGTGCTACATGACCTGCCCACCTCCTCCTCGAAATATCTTACAATAATATTAAATCCTTCTTATTATCTTGTAAAGGAACCAAAAGTGGATTCGATAATGCAAAAGTAGTAAACCATCGAAAGAGGTGGAAGTTACATATAGGAAGAATGAGGGATGAAAGTATAAAAGCAAATAATGAACTACAAGCTGAGGGGCTGCAGATTCATTGGCCCCCCGAGGGAAAGGTGAATGAAAAGGGAAGGAACTAGCTTATCCTAATTTATGGAATAATAATAATAATAATAATAAGAAGAAGAAGAAGAAGAAGAAGGAGAAGATCCTTAAATTGTGAAAGTAAGCCAGTCCTGCTGCTAATGTTATTCAGTAATTTCCAGGCGGTCTAATAGTATGTATTTAAGAAAAAATTATTTTTTGCATCCACATTGTAATTTTGCATCTCATATTTAATTAATTATACCAAAAGAGTACAAATATGGTTACAAATTACTTAACGTTTTTCTGTGATATTTACTCCTGTGTAAGTAGAGATACTACTACTCACTCGGAAAAAAGCTACGTGGTCTAGTCATCAAAAGATGAAGAAAAATTTCAATTGAAGTCATTTCATTGCTGGCAAAGGGTCGAGTCAGAAACAGCGGAGTCTATTTTATTCAAGATCCTGGTTATACATTTTAGAAGTTCGAGTAATTGAAGCAACATTTATTTCCCATTTCTTGCCTCTCTAAATTTTCAGTAGCTCTCGTCTTCAGACTTCATAAACATACATCATTCTACTCGGCTCCTTCGAATTTCGTTCTTCCCTTTCTTTATGACTCTTTTATAAACAATTTCTGTTGATCCTCTTTCAACGTTTTTTGGATTGTGTTCGGGTATTAAATTCTTCCTGGCTACTTATATTCTTACATTCTTTCTACACGTCCACTCCAGTGGACAATTTATTCTTTCCTCATCACGATGACTTCCTTTAAAAATTAATATCACATTTTCATCTTTAAAACCATGCAGCTTCATATATAAAGTGCGCTCAACTGAAGTACAATTTTAGCTTTGATTCATGAAGTATTTAAAACAATTAAAATAAAAGTACTTAAATTTTCAATGCCCACAAAGACGTTCACCTTCGAATGACTTGTTTTTTTTCTATTGTTTCAGATCATTTCGACACTTCCTTAACTGTGCAAGTTAAACAGCCCCTGGAATTGGGAATGATTGCGAGTGATTGATTGTACAGAATATCGAATGCAGGGGTCCAGTCTAGATCGAAAGAGGAAAGCTGAAATAAACTCAGTCAATGTAAAAAGCCATTATGAGAAGAATCGAACATGTGACCTCGATAATACAGATCAATTGCTAGCTGCTCATTCTGGAAGTTCGATTGGTCACATACTCATTACTTCCTAAAGTAAATCTACAGAGATTTATTAAAATTCCAGAACAATAGACCCATTCTAATCTAATATACAACCTGCTCGTAACTCAATCACGTGTCTCTGTTTGCTTCGGATGATTAATTTCCGCTTTCTGTGTTCATTGTAACACAGTGTTAATTTTCTGTTGGGCATTGTTTGTTTCAATTTCAGATTTTATGTGTCGAATATTAAAGCTACATAGGCTGGTTCGTGCAGTATTTGTCAATACGAAGCATTTCGTTCTGTAAGCACAACTAGGCTAGGAGGAGACTGTTGAGACCAGATCGTTGTCATGGGAACGATGGTGCTTTGTGGTGCAGTCGAACGATTCATTGATGAGACGCAGTCCAATAAACAAAAGACGAGAGATGTCCGGTTGACAGGGAGGCAACCAGTTGTACATAGCACCAATAACCAGACTACATTTAAAAACTGCAATACGTGATGTGGATAATGTAGTGTTGGTTAAGTACCCAAACACAAAAGAATAGTTTAATGACATTATCTGAAGAAACCATTTACTTGTAAGAGAAATTCCATCATTTGTTAATCGCTTTAATATTGTCACGCACAAGGGGATATCGTGACTAATAATAATGGGTAATGGATTTGATGACCGAATTTATTGGCACTTTATAAGTACAGTCAATTGTAATAGCTCATATATTGAACTCCTTAACGACGTTTGTCTCACGAATTTCTATGATGAATCTCTCTCACTGCCGCCTGAATTTCTGCCTGTTCTCTACTATTAACTGAATTCAAAGTCAAAGTCGAAGTCACATTGCGACTGACGGTCAGTCAGGCAGTCAGTCAGTAATTCTTGATGTAGAGTCCCATTTTGAGCTCATGACCAGATATTTATTACTATTTGACATATACGGTCTTATTTTTGTGGGGCGCCCTCTATGACGAGAGGACGGGTCTGTCTTTTGTATATGCTTCTGGCCCTTGCCAGCGCAGTCTTTCTGGGGTCCGAGTCCCTTGGGACTCGCGACCATATTTTACTGTCTCAGATGGGAGATTTCCCTTTTCGTCGCTTCCTACGACACTCTTTGGGACACAAATACGCTGCGTTTTATAAATTCCACGCGGCCCGAGTAGAAGTCACCGCTTTCAAGAGCTCTATTACTGTGTTTCACAAATGCGTTGTCTCCTGGAAACCATGTATTACTTCCGAAGCAACGGTTGGTTTTCTTAGTGTTTACAACCTTCAGTGTCCGTATCGGTGGGAAACATGTTTCGTAATTAGTACGTTTCCAGAAATCAATCCTGTGGTAACATGTTTACCTATCCGTTTCCTAGAAACGGACCATATGTCACAATATCTCTTTCTCCAAAAGGCATAAATGTGAAGCTGTTCATTCATTTAATTAAGCATCACACCATGAAGATATGTGGAGGAATGCACACACAGCTTAGAGCATTCTTAACATCGGCACTTGATGCAGTTAGATAGATTCAAGCTCCGTCCACTTTATTTTCAGGGAAGAAGCCCCACGTACCCAATGCGTGGGAAGCTGAGTTGGACCCAGAATCGGTACGAACACTGTGGAAATAAATTGGTCTCTTTCCAGCACCGAGAATCGAATCTTGATTCCTCTGTTGTCCTTCCCGCAGCATTGTCTCCATGCCGACTGAAATAGGTCTTGTATGTAGCTGAGTGAATGCTGAGAACTAATGTCTTCTCAGTTAACCAAACAATTCCCAGTTTTCAGCTACTTTCCATATTCCGAAGAAATAAAAGTAGGCTTATGAGAATACCTTGCTGTCTGTCCCTTCGTCCGCCCTATTTTTGATAGCCAACGGCACGGTAAACACGTTCCCGCGACAACGAATACACACGGTACGTTACGTAGCGAGAGAACTTGCTGTACAATCTGAGGGCTCATTACTGTTTTGCAAATGCCGGTGTGGAGCCCTGAGTAATAGTTTGTTTTCCACTGGCAGGTTTTACTGTATTGCCTGGTATCCCTAACTAAAATCCGAAGAAGAAACTTCTCAAGTGGAAAGATTTAGGATACAACTTCAGAGCTGAAACTAACTAAATAACTGACTGACTGACTGACTGACTGGCTGGCTGGCTGTGTGGAGTAGTCCTTAGTGAGGAACTGAGACTTGCTGAGAACAGCAAGAAGTTTCCCATGATTTATCTCGCACAAAGGTTCATCACCGTGTCCACAGGTACCACCGCTTGTCCTTCGTTAGCAGAGTAACAAATCTAATCGTCATCCTCCTGCCTTTTTTTCTTCTAGTTCTTTTTTTAACACTTTTCTCATTTCTAGGCCCAAACGCAGGTCTTTGAAGTTCACTGTTTCCTTCCGGTATTCTTTCAGTCAGTATATTCGTAATGCCGAATCTCAGATGTAAGTCTTGGATTAGAATTTTCCCATTCATGTAAGATTTGAGGTCTTCACGGCGGTGACTATGAAGAAAGCAGTCTTCTGGGATGTGGCACCGTGTTGATGTGGTGTTAAACGACGTTTTGGAGGAACGTACCGGTTCTCACGTTCTCTTCGCTTGCGGATTTTATTATTTTTCCTTCTACCCTCAAGATGGAGGCGATACGTTCCTCCGAAACGTCGTTAATACTACCTATACATGGTGCCACATCCCAGAAGACTGCTTTCTTCATTTCCCATTCATAAAGTGCAGTTAGAATTTCCTGTACAGTTGGGACTATGTTGAATCGATAGGAACCAAAATTAAATCGTCCATCACGGTTAGTATACATCTGAATTACCAAATTTAACTGAAATCTGTCAGTAGCAATCTGGGATTAAACAAGAGGAGGTTCAGACACAGTTTCATTATAACCACAAAAATAATCCTTGTAAAATATCTTCACTGTATAATATGGTTTAAGTGACTCAGAACAAAATTCAATTAAACTCGTTATACAACCTCTGTGGTCTAGTGGTTAGAGTTCCTGGCTACAGATTCAGAGGTCCGGGTTCGATTCCTGGCGCTACCAGATTTTTTTCTGAGAAGTAGTGGGTCTGGAACAGGGTCCACTCAGCCTCGTGATGATAATTGAGGAGCTATTTCAAGGAAATAGCGGCTCCGTTCTAGAAATCCGAAATTAACGGCCGTGGGGTTTCGTTGCGCTGACCACGTGACACCCTCTATCCGCTAAAGTTGGCACTAACTTCGCCGACCAGCGGCGGCCGCTCGGTCGGTATAGTTCGCTTGCGGACTAAAACCACGGAGTTTGTTTGTTTGTTTTTTTCTTTTGCATGCTTCCTCTTTCTAATCTCAGACCTAATACAGAACACGGAATGATATTATAAAATTTATTCTGTGTTATTACTGCAAATACATATGACATATGCGGCTGTTACAACTATAAGCAAGTACAACTAATTCAATATCCCTTCTTTTAATTACATGGGAAATCTTTAATTTTTTAACTTGCCTTATTCGTCTCTTTGAAGTTGTAGCTATTATATATTACATTATCTATAAGGAAACAAATATATTCAGGGCGAAGAATTTGTATATATGTAACGTGTAACTGACTGCGTGAGTCTCTTCACTGTCTTCAAGACCGCTTATTATACCAAATGGGCCAAAAGTCAGTTAACATAAATTATTCTCAAGTATTAGCGGATATTTTCATATTTAAACCCGTCAGTCAATCTTAGAACGGTATTACAGAGTCGTGAGTTGTGCACTGAACACGGAGGATCTCATTTCGTTGCAAATTCCATTAAGTAATAAATAAATTTCTCACGTTTTAGTATACACTTTACTAACTAGTTAACAAAATTTTGGGCCACACTGTACGTGGTCATTATTATATCATTTTCGATTGATTTACTTTTAATATTGTAGTATAAATTCGGTTTAATAACTTTTCTGACATGCAGAGTTCAAATGGGGATTGCCGCTGAGGGAGGATCATGAAATACAGCACGGCCTCATGACCTTTCATAATGAAATGTGCATATTTGTGACTTCAGATCAATATTTACCATACATCGTAGCAAAGCAGTTTTGAAATGGACCATATTTTATACATTAAATACCCCAGAAATTTTAATTAAACGATTTGTCATTTATCACTCTTATTTTGTATTCGGGGAGATCCCATGTCACAATCTCTTGATACTGCCTGATGGTTGTCCTGCAACACGTGATATTTCCTTCCTCTGCTCCAGTGGGAGATCGTGATAGTCTTACATTGCTACCTCGCAGTAGCGTAGTTGGTTGAGGTACTATGCTACAAGCACGAAGGTCGCGGGTTCAAGTCCCGATTAAGTCGTT
This sequence comes from Cryptotermes secundus, assembly GCF_002891405.2. Taxonomy (NCBI): domain Eukaryota; kingdom Metazoa; phylum Arthropoda; class Insecta; order Blattodea; family Kalotermitidae; genus Cryptotermes; species Cryptotermes secundus. The sequence continues at coordinate 1,369,907 of NW_019727402.1, read as the reverse complement.
GGATTTTTCAATTAATTTAATGCTTCCGGCCCCAATATGACCCTGGGGTCGAGTCAGCCCTAACAGAAATGAGTACCAGGAATCTTTCTGGGGTGGGGTGGGGGGTTACGAGCGGCCAGCGCGTAAGGCTGACATCCTTACGAGCCTTGACATCTCACAAACCTATAGGTCTCCACGGCCTGTTACAGGGATTGCTTTACTTTCAATTACCTCCGTCATTTTTCATTCTACAGTTTATAGTCTACGCAGCTGATATAACCGTAAAATAGCAACCATTCTTAGGTTACTTAACGACACTGTTTCACCTGCATGGATTATGTAGAATCGAATGATGGCATAAGGAAGATGAGTGTATATAGTAATACATTTGGAATAAGCTGGCAGTAGCCCAATATCTAGACATTCGCCTAGAGGCACTGAAGAAAAACAAGAACAAGATTCCTCAGAATGTAACCAGTATGAGCTTCAACATTGGTTGCTTACGAATATAGCTCCTAACGCATTACCGTTATAAAAGGCCACTCCATTAAAAAGCTTCGTGACCTCAATGATCGGACGGAAAGAAACAGGCAGAATACAAGTATATTTAAGCGTATTGTCCATACTGGCAACAACATCTACGTAAATCTTTTACTGTCATACCTACACGCGATAAATAAAAAAAAAATATAAATTGTGTTCACGTCCAGTGCAGCGTTTCGTAGCAAGAGTTGTCACGGTAAAGCTTTCAGATCCAGTGAGCAGAACATGGGGTGAAGCACTGGAAACTGATTTACTTACTTACTTATGGAACCGAGCTCTTCTTGAGGAAATGCCAAATCCGCAGCTAGTCAAGAATTTCCCAATATTTTATGGAACCCGAATGTTCATTACCGTGTAATTACTGGTCCCTCTCCTAAGCCAGATCAATCCAAACCATACAATATCATCCTATATTTCTAAGATCCATTTTAATTTTGTCCACCCACCTACGCCTTGGTCGTCCCTGTGGTCTCTTTCCTTCTGGCTTTCACACCAATATCCTATATGCATTCCTCTTCTCCCCTATTCGTGCTACTAGCCCTGCCAATCTCATCCTTCTGGACCTGAACATTCTAATTATACTTGGAGAAGACTGGAAACTGATGACAGGAAAATATTGAGTTATCTTCAAGTAAAAGCCAACCATAGCTCAGGCGGTTAGTCGCGGCCCGCGATCGACCCCGGGTCTGGTCATGTGAATTTTGTGGTGGTTTAAGTGGCGCTGGGGCAGATTTTCCCCGAATACTTTGGTTTCTTCTGCCAATCTTGTTTCAACCAATTGCTCCAAAATCATCATCATTATTATCCGGGGCTGGTACAATAGGCCAATAGTGGCCGCAGTACCAAGTGGACTCAGTCTCACCCCACTAATAATAATAATTAATTACTTACTTACTTATGGAGCTGAGCCCTTCTGGAGGAGTCACCAATTCTGCAGATACTAAAGAATTTCCCAGCATTTTATGGAACCCGAAGGTTCATTGCCGTGTTCACAAGAGCCTTCCACTGGTCCCTATCCTGAGCCAGATCAATCCAATCAATTCCATCCAATCCTGTCTCTCTAAGATCTATTTTAATATTGTTCACTCACCTACGCCTTGGTCTTTCCAGTGGTCTCCTTCCTTCTGGCTTTCCCACCAATATCCTAAACGCATTCCTCATCTCCCCCATTCGTGCTACATGTTCTGCCCACATCATCCTTCTTGACTTGATCATTCTAATTATACTTGGAGAAGAGTATAAGTTATGAAGCTCCTCATTATTATTATTAATATTAATAACAATAATAAAACTTTCATTATCGTACTGCGTTTTACTTGTGGAAAACGACTGTGGCCCTCGGTTCTAAGCAAGTCACACTTTTTTGCATTATGATTTTCTCAATTTCCAATCAAGGCAATTAGTAAATTTCATTTAGACAGCCAACGCTAAATCATCTGTTTTATATCTTCCTCCTTCAAAACGTTTCCTCTCTCTTCTGACCCTTTCATAGCTTTATCTACGTCCCTCCTTGTTCCGTTAAAACAGTGAATAAGACATTAGGTCCTATCTTTCAAACGACAGCGTTCGGAATATCGTACTGCAGTTGTTCAAGTACGTAAAAAGATCTATTGCGTGGGAAAGACATGACATGCACACATAATAAGAAAGCACGTGCAGGTGGCCATAAATTGCCTCCTATTCTTTATAGGGCTATTGCTACTCTGTGATTACGACCTGTCAAGTCAGGCACGACTGCGCGTTAGTATCGCCCACGTGTCAAGACAAATAAGGTAACATCCCCAAAACAGAACGTTATGGACTCCTGCCAATTTCTTTTAATAAATCTCTTTTTGCCCAAGAAAAATCTCTGATCCTTCTGGTCTCGATTTATTTGTTGTTTGAAAGAGATCAAAGAAAGTGTCTTCTCCCACTGGCTCTCAACTGCTTAATCTAACAATTTGTGGTTTCTCTAAAATTGAAACGATCATTTGTCACAGAAACGCCTCAACAGTTGTTTTTATAGAAAAGAAAACATAGGGAAGACGTTAAGATATCGAAAAGTATAGAACAAGGGCAGTTTGATGTGGTTATTTTACCTATATCGTTTATATTAGAATGACATGATATGAGCATCTCAGTATATCTGGTTTGCCTTATGCGGATTATTGAAGCTCCGACACGTTTCGGTCACAAGTTACCGTTGTGAAGGAGGTTAGGAGTGTTAAGATAAACTTTAAAATGCCTAAATCATAATACGTATATTTTTAAAGAATTAGAACTAATATTATATTAAAGTTCAAACATGTGGATCAACGTTAACTGCAACTATCTTTTAACTGGCATGTAGTGTGCATTACCGCCACAATCTCGTTTCTGATCAATTTTCTCGACAACTTCCTTCGTCCTATATAAACAAAAATTAGTACGATGGACAATGCTTAGAATATTTGTCATTTTATTAATGAACCATCGTTACGATCTTTTCGCCCTTCCCGAAACCATTACACCTGAAAACTGGAAGTGCAACTTTTGACGAAACCTAATCCAAAATACCTGCCTCACATCCATGTTTTACTGCATATTACTTGAAAAATGTAGCAAAAAATAATAATGTAACAAAACACATTAAATACTAAGCCATACATGTATGTATGTATGTATGTATTATGAGAGGGGGTGGGTAACGGTGGGTGCCATCAGCCCCCGTAGAGCCAACGAGGTCGGCCCCCGGTACCTTGATTCTTCCCCCATCCACCAGAGGCATTGGAGACTACTTGGGTGGGAAAGGGCCTGTAATTTAGCTCAGAGATCTCCTAGAGATATGAGGTTCTCTTACGTGCCGTAAATCTACGACACGGGACACACGGCTTAAAGTCCCTCCCGGAGGACTTGTTCCCTGAATTTTTCCGCCCTTAAAAATTCCACGACCTCTGCCGGGTTTGAACCCGCGTAGCTTGAGTGATGGGGTGGGAACGTTAACCCTAGACTACGGAGGCCGCTTAAAACCATACATACATGTATATACATACCTAAAAAGAAATGTGAACCTATCCCTAACAGGCAGTGAAGGCCCATTGGGATGTGAGAAGTCGAGGCTCCCACATTTTCTAAACAATCGGCTCAAAGATGGCGGTAAGTTTGCCAGCCATCCGCGCCGGCCACCCTTTACCCCTCAGGAGTATTCCTGGTACTCATTTCTGTCAGAGGTTGTCAACCCCAGGGCCATATTACTGCTGGAAGTATTAGGTCAACTGAAAAATTCAATAATCACATGGGTAGTGGAACCCGCGACCTTCCGCCGTGAAGCTTAGTGCCTCAATCAACTACGCTACCGCGTGTTACACATGTAAATATTGTACTTGACGTAAACAACATCTGAGTGCCCAATGTTACGTCAATCACACAAGGATTATTCTGTACACAACCGAAATTCATTTGCAAATTATGTCGTAAACTTCATCACCAATTTAGTCCTACATAATTTTACAATAATAAAGCTACAGTCGAAGAATATATTTTATTTATGGTAGAATCTGACTATTCTTCAGATATATGGCCAATATACAAGTATCAATACGCTAGCGGTAATTATTACCAGATTCAAATCAGAGCGCTAGCAGTAAAGGAAAAATAATAGGATTGTCATTGTTCTTGACTATAATTTGTTTTATTACTAAACAAACAGTCATTTCTTGCAAAATACCGTTAAACAGTTGTAAAGACATGCATCATATTCATTAAGGGGTTTCAAAATTTTCAGATCACCTGAACGAATTCAAAACATGAAGGAGTTACTGTTATTTCCTCTAAAAGCTTGGGGAAGATTTTGAATTACTTACCATCTTCTTTACGGGTCTGCGATTTTAAATTGCCACCAGATTCCAGATATGCTATGGAGTTAACGTTACCTGAAACAGAATTTTCATTTTACAAAACGGAGTCTATAATATATATTCATGGTTCAGACTTCAAGGCGGAATGTTGTGGATGAAGGTCTGTTCATTCATAATCAAAATTACTTTCTTCACATCTGACCTTTGTACAGTCGCTTTATTTGATAAATGATATTTCCTTGACGATGTCAGACACTGTATAAACTATAAGACGTATTTCAAAACAAATTCTGAGATTAATGTTTCTTTGTACCGACCCATTGTAGGAGATTAAATTATTTAATCGTGGGTTGTCCTTCAAGTATTCCCAGAATTTCATTCAGAACAGAACACAATAACACAATGAAACAATCTTAAGGATATAAATTTAGTGGTTATATGGAAAGGAAAGAAGTAAATATTTATGTTACGAAAAGTACCTGAGAAAGCTTATGGGTCCCCGGAGGTTAAATGTCAGTATACTCCGAAAAGCTATTCTATTCAAGAGCATCATGATACACGCAAAGAAGAGAATCCTCACATTCTGCTCCAGTGCCTCAGAAAAGCAGAGCCAGGAAGCTGAGGAAACTTGGTAGATAGTAAGCGCTATATCCTTTAACACCACTTTTGCACAAAGCGTGCATTTCGGATTTCTTTTTTCTTCCAACTCTAAGAGGAATCAGATAAATTATAGGAATTTCAGCCTTCTACAATTTTGTGTTACGACGACCGGATATCCGATCGATACGAAAAGAGACGATGAAATATAATTCGTAGAAAATATGAACTTTTAAAGCTGTTCACATGGAATATTGTAGCGTCACAAGAATGAGAATCTGAACTCAAATTTCGGTTATAATAATGCGTATACATTTCCTTCGGTGAGTTTAATTCACTTTCATAGACTGATCAGCGAGATATCGAACGAAATGTTCTCACTTCCTTAATCTTCCCTTTTATTTGGAAGGATTTTTAATTAAATATCCTTAGGGAGATTGTCTTGTGTATATTAATGTGTAAATCAAGGATTAACCTATACGTAACAGAACTATCTACTTTACGTTAAGCTATATATGAACTTTAAAGGATCATGGCACATTTGCTCAAGCAAGAACTGTGAAGCCAGCAAACGGCCGTTGCTAGGCAACGGCTCTGCAAACACATCCAGTATTCTCTAGGCAGTCCATATGCATTAGTTACGTACTGTAACAATAGAAGAACTGTTAGGAGAAATGTTTTCTGTGCTGTTCGTTTCGAAGTGTTGTAAGAAGGACAAATCTAGAATTTAGTTAGTTATAAGACAATCGCCGACCAGTAAGGACGTGAATACAGAAGCTAAGGAAGCTACGGCGTTGGCAACCGTTACCAGGTGACACCCAGTAAAGATATAGGACACTGGGAATATTCCGTACGTGCTGTAATGAACTGCAGTGTGTGAATTAACGACAGCCCTGTAGTTACGTGTAGTTACGTTCTGTAAAACTTCAATAAAATTAATTACCAATACAAACCTATTCTATAGTCGATCACATGACAGTATATTCTGTAAATAGGCCCCACTGAATACTATCTCAAAGACAAGCATGACAAAGTTGTTGCCCCCAGGCAAGTGAATAAGTACCGTTATGTACCGTTTTGTTTAGAAGATGATACAACCAAAAATCTAAAACTAGTTCCAAGCTAAACACAAAGAACTGGTCCGATTCCTTTAATAAGTTGTGACCTCTGCTTTTCTGTTAATTCTCCTCTGATTTTACCACTAAATACCTCCAATAGATGAATTTGTCAATTTATTTCGAAAAATTATTAAACATAAGGAACAAAAGAAGAAAAAACAAAGAAGGAAAACAGATTGAAGATTTCATTTAACACTTTAAAGAAAATTTGAAACCATGTGGATCACCTCATTTAACGTTTAAAAAAGTCCTCAATTTGTCCTCAGAATTAGTGTGTTTCGTACCATCCTCAGAATAAATAGTGATTATTCCCTTACTTAATATTAACCGACATGTCTGTAAAATGGTGACTCTGTGGGCTTTCCGTGATTTACGAAATGAACCCTTAAAAAATACTCAGCTGAGCTTCACGTTTCAAATATTTTATCATGTCACTGTTTTGCATGTCTTCATTGAGATGAAGCCACAGAAGGCTGTGCATCGGAAAACTCCCCCAGCGATGAGCTCCTCCCTTCCAACTGATAAAAGTTTTCTTCTGTTTCCCAAATGACGTGAAGACAGAGAAAGAAAGAAAGAAAGAAAGAAACTCGGAAAGGAGAGTTCCTGATGTTGGGGACCCCAAATTTCTCCAACCGGGTGCCTACAAATTCCAAGAATATTTGCATATTGTTAATTTTTTTATTACGTTGAAGAATTAGTTTTATTGTGTTTGGGGCTGAAATTAAGACAAGTACAGTTGTTTAAAGCTGGCTCAAACACTGGGATAGGCGGTTCGAAACTCATTCGGATCGCGGACGTCTGCCCGCGTTTCTCCTGTGTTCGTGTTGTCCTGTGTAGAAAGCGGCTTTGCAATAGGGCTGATCCCCGTCCTTGTAGTCCTGCAAACTGTCTGTAAGGTCCATAGCGCCAGATTATTTCCGATGAGATACGACTCAGATGGCCTAATACCTAAGGAAGAAGAACCCAAGTTTGAGAAGACAATTTTTGTCACAATCAACCGCGGATGGATATCTATTAGTCAATCTAAACACAATACGAACGTCTGTGGTGGAGGTTATGTCGGTTCGTTTGTCCTTGCCTTAGCATGCACATGCCTAGAAGTCCCTAGCACAGCGTCTATGACTCTATGGGATCGCTACTCGTCAACCAGTGGAGTGAATTTAGTACCGGTTCATTTTGGTTGATACAAGTCCTTCGCATAGTTCGTAAGAAATTGATAAGATTTTAATATTTGTCGCTCACTCTACTCTGCTGATGAATTTCTATTATCTGAAAATGACTCATAGTTATGTTTCAAACGTCTGTATAAATGACATAAGCGAAAAGTATTGCTGTAAATGTGTGGAATTATTTGAAGTACTGGAATACCTTATGTGAATTCTCTGTGTGTATTTGTACGTGAAATATTTAAAATAATTTCAATTGTACTGCACTTCATATTACAAGTTTCCATGACTCAGCTCATGGCCATTTTTACTAACTCTGAACCAATGTAATGCAACAAGTGCAGTTTTTAGTTTTCTTCAGTTTCATGAGGTGGGATGAGACTGAGTCCATTTGGTACGTCAGCCACTAATTGGCCTATTGTACCAGCCCCGGATGGTAGATGATGATGATGATGATGATGAGTGTGGAGCAGTCGGTGGAGTGAAAATTGGCAAGGGAAACAGAAGTACTCGGAGAAAACCTGCCTCAGTGCCACTTTGTCCACCACAAATCCCAAAATGACCTGACCCGGACTCGAACCCGGGCCGCAGAGGTGAGAAACCGGTCACTAACGGCCTGAACCACGGCACAGCCATATGTAATATATTATCTTTGGTTTTAGAAAAGAAAGCGTGATCATTATGATCAACGTGTCAGGAGCCGAAAAGTTTCAGCCTCTCGTCAACTGTCGTCCTCGACCTCCTGTACCATCCTGTTTGTAGGTCATTATTAATCTGGAAGTCTATTTCCCTGCATTCTGTAACACTTACATCTTCCTACGGACTGAAAGTTTCGTTAAGACTGCTTCGGTCTTTAGCAGGGTCGGTATAGCGACTAGCTAGGGGCTGGACGACAGATGTGTCGGAGTATTTGTTCCTGTCTCCTATACTTCATTTGAGCAGCTGTTATTCTGAAATTTCCTTTGGTGTCTATTGCCCAAGTTTACTATCAGAGAAGGGAGCTAGGTAAACTGACATATTACAGATCATAACGAGGGACATAGTTTTGACAAAGTGCGTACTTTTGGACCGTGATCGTTTTCTGAGAACTCCAAATATCTGACACTATATTGGGCGATAATTCTTGAATGTTAGCTTGAGTTCAGCTGGTCAAACAATTTCGCAATTTTTATGATTCCTATGGCTCAGATGGACGTTAAAACGAGTTCGCCACAGGGCCCTACCCTCAACAAGTTCAATCCAGTGCACCATCTTATTTCTTTGATATCTAGTTTCGTACACCAGTATCTACGTTTAGATCTATCTGTTTGAGGGTTTCCACTAAAATGTTAATGCCTTCCTCACCTCTCAACAAGAATGTTGTCTTCTCTGCTTTATTTTCCTTGCCTAATTGCAGGTGAGCCGATCAGAGTGGACGCGCGGTCTAAGGCATGAAATGTCTTCGCCCGCTAGAACACTGGGGTCGTGAGTTAGGATCTCACTCAAGGCATGGGTCTCTTTGCGTTTATTCTGTATTTGTGTTAAGTAGCGTCCTAGCGAAGGGCTGATTCCCCGTCCAAGGAGTCATTCCGACTATCTTAGATTAGTAAACTGAAGTGAAACAAAACGTTTCACGGATGCCCTATGCTCCAAGATGGAACAACGGGAATAGAAGAAGATGAAGAAGAATGAGAGATGAAGCGTTCATACTATGAAGCTCCCATTCTGTAATCTCCTTTCCTTTATTACTTCCTCTTCTTAATTACAAGCGAAGTTCTTAGCAATAAGTTTGCAAGCAACCTCAACCGTTTAGCGTGACAGACTACATTTAGCATCAGTGTGGGTAAAATTGACCGTCTCTGTGGTCTAGTGGCCAGAGTTCCTGGCTACAGATCCAGAGGTCTCGGGTTCGATTTCCGGCGTTACCAGATTTTCTGAGAAATAGTGGGCCTGGAACGGGGTTCACTTAGCTTCGTGAGGATAATTGAGACGCTATTTGAATGGAAAAGTAGCGGCTACGGTCTAGAACCCCGAGATTAACGGCCGTGTGGATCCGTTGCGCTGACAACGCCACACCCTCTATCCGCTAAAGTTGGTACTAACTTCGCGGACAAGCGGCGGTCGCTCGGTCAGTATAGTTCGCTTGCGGACTAAAACCACGGAGTTTGTTTTGTGGGTAAAATTAGTCTTTCGCATATTTCAATGTTTAGGTTTTCACGTAAGAGAAAAGATGAAAAGAAGATTCGGGAGTGAATGGTGCCACGATTTTCCCGAAATTTGAGAGGTACTGTAACATTCCGTTTCAGAGCCGAAATTCTGAGAAGCTGCATTTTTTCTTCCCCGTTTCTCACGAGGAAGCCAAGGAACCATGAACTGAAGGAAGACTTCACTTTTAACATGTCCGGTGGGTACGGTTCGAGATGACGTTTCCCTGAGTGATTGACGTCACGAACCGACATACTGACGCTGGGGGAATAGCGGATAGGAACAGGCTAGACAGCTCTTCCACCCCAATTCAACCCCTTGCCATTACCCAATGGAGTAGAAGCGAATCAATTTCCCTATAGCAACAGGACACTGCACTCAACAAAGCAATTTTCACACTACAGGTTCCTTTCCAATGCTCAACCCACCACTTATCCACTCCCTCTGCAGCCTGACATATCTGGGAGCATCTCAATCTGGCGCCAGCTGAAATTAAGGGAAGATTCGTGAATCTTTAACTTTGTAATATACTTCGAAACCTAGCACCTCTGACTCCAATTAAAATTACGGAATGATTTTTGAATTTTTAACCTTAAAATATATCTAAAAATATAGTACCTAATTCCAGTTAAATTTACCTAATAATTCGTGAATGTAGTGTGGCTCAAAAGTCAGTTACCTATAATTCTCTCGTATTAACGGGAAGTTTCAGATTTAAACCCTTCATTCAACTTGTAGAAGGGCATCACAGCGTTATGAATTGTACGTGTACACTGAACATGGAGATCTCATTTCGAATAATTTTTTATAAATTCAGTAAGTAGTAAAGATATTTATATCATATTTTCAGATAAATTTTAACTGAATTTTGGGCCATCTTATGTTTAAATTATTGAACAATTTATAAAGCTCTGACTCTAACTAAAATTGCCCATAATTTGTGAATTGTGAATCTGGCCTCTCTCACTCTGATTTCAAATACATTTACAGACTGACTCATAAATTTTGATTTTGAAAATATGTTTGAAAATCTGGCAGTTCGGATCTTACAGGACTTCTATGAACTAGCTCAATACCCATCTGTCTACTTATGTTTTATAGGGGATTTTAATGTTGGACTTTAATTACAGAAAAATGACAAAGGCACTAATATACAGTTTTTCTTTAATTGCTAGTGGGGTGGGACTAAATTCCTTGTACTGCGGCCACTTCTGGCCTTTTGTACCAGCCCCACAAAATAGGTGAGGGTGTTTGTGGAGCAATTGGTGGAATGAAGATTGGCAGGGGAAAGAGAAGTACTCGGAGAAAACTTGCCCCAGCGCCACTTTATCCACCACAAATCCCACTTGACCAGACCCGGGATCGAACCCGAGCCGCCGCGGTGGGAAACCAGTGACTAACCGCTTGAGCTATGGCGCGGCCGTCAATATAGAGGGTTAGTATAAAAGAAATAGACACTTTCAACGTTTTATAGCAACCAAAGTATTGTGGATATAGCCAAAATACTTGCATGGAATTTAGTATATGTCTTTAAGTTTGTATGACTAAGTTACAAATGTTCTATGTGTGAGACTTTAGTCAGACGGCAGAGATCAGTACGATAACCCAGTTCGTTCTGAACACCGCTCAACAGACCAGAGCATGGCACTGACAAGCTGACCACCAAGAATTCTGATCTAACTCCCACTGATGTTTTCTGGTGGTGATATATCAAAGACAAGAGTTTTTGTTCCTCCATTTCCTGTAAGTGTAAACGAGCTAAAGTAAAGCATCACAACTGTTGCGTGTGTTGACGAGGACATGCTGCCGTGTGTTTGGAACAAATTGGATTATCGTATTGATATCTGTCGTGTGACAAAAGGCTCACAAATAGAACATTTGTAACTTTTAAAGACATATACTAAATTCCTTGTAAGTATTTTGGCTATATTAACAATATTTTGGTTTCTATGAAACATTGAAAATGTTTATTTCTTTTATACTAGCCCTGTATTTCCATAGGGCGGTAGCAGGATACAGGATGACGAGTCATAAACGTAATGAGAACATTAAGGAAGAACTATAGACAACAGATATCAGCAGAGTAATGAGAAACTCTCATGACAAATAGCTATGACAATTGTAAATAATATGTGAAACCGAATTAAGAAGCTTCTGTGTCAATATAAGGGCAGGACATGTCATGCACGTACGGCAGACAATGAAGGTAGGAGTTTCAATTGTTGTAGCAGGACGTGGCCAAGACCTTAATCTGTGGTTATAATGATGATGATGATGATAATAATAATAATGACGATAATGATATTTAATAAATAATCAGCTTGTCAATATGAATGAGTGTTCCTTATCGATCCACAACACGCTGTGTTTGAAGGACCATATATTGACTGACCCAATAAGTGAAATGGGACGTGTTGTGACGTCATAAGAATTATGTACCATAGTTTATCCACCTATTTCAGAACTTTGTTAAGATAAAATTTAAGACTTAAATTAAGTTCAGTAGACTGAGCAAGCAGAACGTATGAGTACATATTTCCAGTCCCGGCAAAAAATAATTCAGTTTGAGGTACCTAATAAATTGAAACCACTTCGAAACCAAGATGTAAATGGGAGAATAGCAATGCAGTGATCAATTAAATCCTAAACTATTTTTTTTCCTTGGCACTACAGCCCCAGTGGGCCTAGGCCTACCTCCATGAACTTATCCGTTCACCTCGGTTTTTCTAGCTCTTACACATTCGGTAGGACTCCTTGGGCGGGTGATCAGCTCGTCGCAAGGCCTCTGCCTGTACACAAACACAGAATAGCGCACACACACAAACTAAACATCCATGCCCTGAGTGGGATTCGAACCCACGATCCCGGTTTCCAAGCGAGCGAAGACAGTACATGCCTTAGACCGCTCGGCTACCGTGACGGGCCCTAAAATATTTAGCGACAATAAATTAACGATCGGACAAAATTATGTTTAAGAACAATGACCTGAAGGTACAAGCGTAAGATGAAAGTGTAGTCAGTGATTGTGAAATGCCTGAGTTGTATAACAATATTTGAACGAGACTGGGTGGGCCACAAAACCGGTATGGATGCTGTTGGGTACAGAAATATCTCTTCCCCTGCCGGGAATCGAATTCCGCCTCTCCAGCCCGTAGCCTGTCCCTGTACCTAATGAGCTATCACGACTCCCAGTATTACAATGGATCTGTGCGGACACTGAGAGCTAAGCTCTGAACTGGAACGTAGCAGATTGGGTTAGGTTGAAATGGCGGCCCTTTGTTGTTCACGTATGGGTTCCATAACAATAGGAATGTTCGCAAGTCTCGAGTCTGACACAGTAAAATATGGTCGTCAAGTCCCGCGGAAATCGGATTCGAGAATGACTGCGCTGGCGAGTGCCAGCAGCAATTGCAAACGACAGACACGCCCTCTCGTCAGAGATGGCGCCCCATATCAACAGACCTGCAACTGAAATCTGGTCTTGACACAAAGAGAGACTGTTAGACTGACCGTCGGTCGTAACATAACTTTGACTTCGTCTTGAAGCCAGTTAGTTGAGGGTCAAGAGTTGAACGGAGAGTTATGAGATGGTAGATAGCCGACAACGACGTGAGCAAAAAGTACACTATTGGGAGCAGCTACCAAGCAACGATTAGTGAAGACGCAGCAAACTGAGAAGATTTAGTATGTGTTAAACCGATGTTCTAAACGTGTAAATTAGCAACAACATTATAATTTTTTATAGTTTCGAGTTTAAATCCAATTTTCAATTCAAACCCTGTGTCTAGTCAATAACAGTTGAGAGTAATTTTAGATTATTTTGTGGGCATCGCAGCATAAAAATGATAGAGACTTCGTGACCGTCCGACTCTTCGTGTCGTAATAACTTCGTGGAATCCCTCTCCTTCGGAATGCAGTCTGCGTTTATAAATAATGGAGAAGCACATGAAATTTGCGCTCTAGTAGGTAAAGTTGTCCCTGTGCTTAACTAATTCAGCACTACGCCATGAAGGCGTGTGGGAGAGTGGATCTGTGCCATATATATTATGTAAATCAAAGATTGAGCACTCAACCAATAAAAGTAATTAATTTTATTAATATATTATTTCAATGAAACTCCATCGACAAATTACGTTGTTCATTTTCTATTATATTTCTGAAAATGACTCATAGTAGACACCGGATCCGGCGGGCGGACAGACAGGCAGGCAGGAAGACAGGTAGACCGAAAGACGAACGAGCGGGCAGGCAGGCAGATATAAAGAGAGACGGGTAGGTACATAGGAAGGTAGGTAGGTAGGTGGGTGGATAGATAGATAGATATAGATAGACAGATAGATAGATTGACAGACAGACAGACAGACAGACAGACAGATAGATAGATAGATAGATAGATAGATAGATAGATAGATAGATAGATAGATAGATGTTCTTGCCTTCTCTTTTGCTTATGTTAAATGAAGGGGAACTTGGATAGATCAGCTAGTCTACTGACGGGCTCGAGACTGGACGGCAGAAATGAAAGTTCCAGCAGGTGGAAGAGAGAGATTTCTCCATTCTCCACAGTGTCCAGCCAGGCTTGGGGGGTTACATAGGCTGGCGAGTAGTAGGACGAGACTAAACGGGAAACCAGTGCCTGGGGGTATAACCGGACCACTCTGCTCCTAGGGATAAATACAGGCACCTGGCCCTGCAGGCTGTGGGAGTCTCGAATCTGAGACGTAAAATGTGGTCATAAGTCCCGCGGGTCTCGGAAGCAAGAATGACGGTGTTGGCGAGCACCAGTTTCAATTGTAAATGATAAACCATCTCGTAAGAGAGGGTGCCCCGTGTAACTGACAATAACAGCCCCAGATGGAGCTTGACACAAAGAGAGGCTGGCTGACTGACCATGGGCCCTAATATTAATTCCAGCTCTGACTTTGAAGGCAGTGATGAGTTGAGAGAACTGACAGCTGAGTTAGTTGTGAGACAGTCGCCAGACGGTAAGGACGTAAGCAAAGGACACTGCTGGGATCCGTTATCAGACAACGGCTTGTGGAGGCACAGAAGACTTAGTGTGCGTTGTAGTGAGAAGCTGAGTGCATTAATTAGTAGAAACGTTATAATTACTTCTAATTACGATTTATAAATGTTCAGTAAACCCAATTACTAATCCAAATTCTGTGTCCAGCCACCATAACGTGGCAATAATTTGTGGTAATGCCCATCCACTATGCAACGATCCTACGTCATCGTCAACTGGTGCAGAAGATATTTAGTGTTCGTTTTTTCTTAGTTAATTCAACAACGGCTTTTAAATAACCTAGAATGGAGGGATGGTTATGAATGATGAGATGAAATGGATGTGGAAGGAACAGTTCATGGCCTGTTTCCACACAGTCAATACGGGATATTTCTCCTTCACAGACTCCTGTACAGAACTGACTGGCTCTAACCTTGTCCCTTACTTATAACATCTCGGCACGACAACACAGAAAACACAGTTCCTCTGTTGCATGTATTTCGGTTGCAGCGGGAACGTGTTTTACGAGCCGTTACCTAGAAACGCCCCCGGTATATCCGCCCACCCAGCAGTCGTTTTATAGCAACGGCACTACACGTTACAATATAATTGAAATTTGGTACACACTACGTAACTGATCAAGAATTCATAGATATCATCTTCAGAACATATAAAGCCCGACAGAGATTGCAGGAGAATAATACGTATAGAGAATTGTAGAGGATGGGACAGGGATCTTTTGTGATGTGGTTCACTTCGCTGAGAAGGCCAGGGAAACGCAAGAGCTCAACCTAAATAGCTCGTATAAGAGGATAAAAGAATACGGAACGGCAGGTAATATCATTCTGAGAACAGAATATGGAAGCTAAGTAAAGAAAAAGTACAGTAGATAGTAGACAAAATGGATTTATGTGAAGAGATAAACAGACAAATTACAAAAATATGGGGCAGGAACAGGTCAAGAAGACTAATTTCCTGCACTGGATGAGAAATGCTGACTTTTTACCGCGTAGGTAACCTGCTAAAAAATATATGCTCCTCCATACTAGACAGAGTGAACTACACATCTGCAGAGGGATTCAGAAATATGTGCTACTAATACTATCATTACCGGTCACGGTAGCCGAGCGGTCTAAGGCATGTACTATCTTCGCTCGCTCGGAAGCCGGGATCATGGGTTAGAATCCCACTCCGTGCATAGATGTTTGGTGTGTGTGTTTTGCTGTGTTTATTTACAGCTAGAGGCCTTCCGACGAGCTGATCACCCGCCCAAGGGGTCCTACCGAATGTCTAAGATCTAGTAAACCGAAGTGAAACAGAGAGTTTCACGGAGGTAGGCCAAGGTCCAAATTGGGGCTGTAGACCCAAAGGTAGAAACTACCATTACTACTTATTTTTGGTTTTGAGTGACTCGCACAAAAATGCAAGTATTTTTATTTATTTATTTAACAACCATGTTAGTATTAAGAATGTACCGATCAAATCTTAGTTACGAGTGGGATATTACTCGTATTAGCACAACGTATTACAAGTTTGATGCTTATAATAATTATTCTTTCTGCAATCGATCAGCCACATTCCGACTCATATATTTCTTTTTGCTTTACCTAGGTCTCTCCAGGGATATTCCACTACATTAGCCTTGCTAGGTTACGGCCCACTTCTTCCGAAATCCTTTCCAATTCATCATTCACCAATCATCTCAAGACTCGACGCTATATAGTATAGTTACAGAAAGCGTCGCGAAACATACTACAGAAAAAATATGAAATTACAAAAATAATAATTTCTTTGCGTGTAGTTGTTTGGAAGCATACCAGATATTTAAATCCGAAAATACGTAAGTAATTCTCTATAATCCGGTGTGTAAGAGACGGGAGTAGTGAACCCACAAAACAAATTTTATTTCGCAATTTATTTATCGAATCGAGTGTTTGTTTTCGGTATCTATTAATATACCGAAGTGGTCGTGTGGTGTAAGGCATGAAAATGTCTGCGCCCTCTGGGTCACTGGGATCGTAGGTTGGAATCCCACTGCAGGCATGGATGTCTGCTTGCTTTTATTCTGTGTTTGTGCTGTCCTGTATACAGGTAGCGACCTTGCGACGGGATGATCCCCAGTCCAAGGAGTCCTATCGACTGTGTAAAAGACTGAGTAAATGACAAAGTAACAAAGGTCCAACAAAGGGCTGTAGAGTCATATATAGATTAATGATCTCTAAAAAAAACAATTGAGGTTTCTGACTAGAAATTCTTTCTTCTGTCAGTCAATATATGAAAAGATGTTGGGAAGTGGAAGTATAGCTCCATGCCTTCTTAGCCTCTGCAATAACCGAGAGGGATTGGTCACCTTCACGGACCGGCTAATTTCATCATCATCATCATCATCATTAGTAATCTGTCAGACGACAGGTCCACAGTCTCTTCTAAAAATAATTCTTCCACTTAATGCGATCTAGAGCTTTCTCTTTCAAATGACAGGATCCTCTTCTGCCCCCAAGGTCATCCAGCATCTTCTTACGTCTTCTTCCTCGTCTTCTTGTCACTTCTACCCGCCCCTCTATCTTTCCTTCAATAACTTCTTTTAGAAGGCAGTTTCTGCGTAAAACATGACCAATCCAATTAGCCTTCCGTTTCTTACCCCAGGAAATACATGTCTCGCTCTCCGTCGGATTCTGGACAGAATGTGTTCCAGTTTTGGCATAAATTCGGTGGCTAACAGAAAAATAAATACTTATAACCCTGCTAGGAATCGAACCCTGATCATCCATCCAGTATCCAGTCGTCATACTAGTATTTACATAAGTATTCTTATTCCTTTTATCATATTGTTCATTAATATTAAAAAAAATACTCTGCTCTTCTTGCCCACGATATTCGTATTCACCACGTGCGTATCATTTTCAAATCGACTTGATATTCGCCGTCTGTTTAAGCAGACATAACTTTTAGTGAAGTAGAGCTGCAGCCCCATCCGAGTCAGTCTCGGCACACCGCCTCCCACCGCCTCCCACTTGCATTTACCGCAACTCAGTAGCCCTAGCATTAATTCAGACGTTCCGTGACGTATTAATGACATCAGAGTGGCTGTCCACGTACGAGACGTGTGTGGTTGCGAATGCCAAACATCCATTACAGTACTGTCGCCCAAAACATGTGCAGACGAGCTGCGAAACCAAACGCGCGCCTACACGTTTAACACCAATAAACAGTGCGGAAATACAGTATTACTTCCAATATAGGAGGCCCTCGGATTTAAGACACATCAAGTTTAGAATGTGGGTTTTAGGGGGAAAAAATTAGAGAGGTGAACTTTCCTCGAATTTAAGAAGCACCTCAGTTTAAAAAAAAAATGTGTAAAACATGTGTCATTTTTAAATCAGTATATATATAAAGGCAAAGGTGAAGCTATCCCTGCGCTTAATTAATTAATACCACTTCATGAAAATGGGTGGTGAGTGAGGGTATAGCTCCACCATTTATCAAACTCACCACTAGGCCGAGGTTTATGGTCTGCTTTGCGATTCTGCTGCTTTCTCTACTGGGAAAAAGCGGGCAGCTAAACATAGGAGACCACGTGTGCCCAGAGCCAATCTGGGCGTCATGGAGGAGACAAAACATTTGCTCCTGTCGTAAACTGAAATTTTTCAGTGGAACAACTATCTTCATAGACTTGAAAGGATTCTGACGATGGTGTATACTGTACTTTTTTGGCTTATTTTGGACTTCATCCATCGTCTGGTATGTAAAGGACAAAAGACCACGACGTTTCGGAGACAGCTCTAGTCTCCGAAACGTCGTGGTCTTTTGTCTTTTACATACTAGACGATGGATGAAGTCCAAAATAAGCCAAAAGCACTATCTTCATATTACGGCTTTGTGCTACATTCTGTCGACGAGACAACAACATACACTTAGTTATCTCTGTTTACTTCTAGACCAACCTCCTTTCCTTGAATCACACTGGGGGATTATGCTGTCCATACCTTTCTGTTTCAAGATTAGACTGCCACATTGTAAACGGTACAGGTAAAGCTATCCATGTAACATGCCGTGAAGGTTCATAATGTTGTGAGACGTCGAGGCTCCCACATTTTCTAGACAATCGGCTCACAGACAGCTGTGAGGTTGTCAGACTTAGTCCCCGGCCGCCCTTTACCCAAGAAGATTCCTGGTGCTCATTTCTGTTAGAGGATGTAAATACTATTATTATTTTTTATTTTAAGATTGGACAACCAATCACATGATGAGGGGAGAACTCCGGAAAAACTGAGTGCCCTTGTATCAAATGTTCCGAAAGATTCTAAATTACTGTCGGAATTTCCGTGGCCTGTATAAGGAAACCTCGACAATGGTTTAGGATCACTCTGTATATCACACAACGGAAAATGCGCAATCAAATGTTGGTACAATGATTGGAAATGTAGTCATGCACATCGCGTGACATCTCTTTGGCGATGTTACACTACTTCCTCTACTTCTGCCTAAAGCTGACGTCCGAAGCATTCTACTTTATATTACGTATCGTGGCTTATTTGCCCTGTGCAAGAACTGTTGTGCCACAGAAAGAGCCGTTGCTAAGTAATACACGTACGCAACAATAGAACAAAGGGTTTATGCAAACCGTTTCTAGATAACGGCTCAGTAAACACGTTTCAATGCGCAACAATGGAAACTGTCTCAGTGGACGAATGTTATACCCATTTGCTAGGCAGCAGTCAGAGCGCAAATGATAGATAGGTAGCAATGATATGATTTGTGTTTTCTGTATGGTCCGCGCAGAGCATGTTGCTGTTTAGATTACTGCAGTGCAATTGAGATTACAAGGACGATATTGGGATTGTCCTTAGTGAATTGTGAAGATTAGCTGAGTATAGATTAGAACATAGGAGTGTAGAGTGATTGAAGACAAGAAGATCTGATAGTGATTAGAAGTGATAGTTTCTGTGTTGTGATCCGTTGCCAGGATACGACTACTGAAGACAGAGGATCCTAGTACATGTGTAACGTTGCACTGAAATGTATGTACAATAGCGATAGCGTTATAATTGAGTCTGACTGAGATAAATTTGTAACCGAAATGCCAATAAACCCGATCATCCGATCTATAACCCGTTATTTTCGTCACGCCTAACCCCATACACGTGACAGTATTAATTTGGTTACTGAAAAATAAACGGAGAGATTTATATATCCATTGATGTGTATTATTTTTAATCACTCTTTCGTTTAGATAAATTATTTTTGCGCTAAAATACACAGAACTCTAACTCAGATCCGAACAGAATAAATCACGTAAACTTACCTTTAATTTAATTTTATATTTCTATGTTTTCGGCTTATCTGAGATGGTAGTAAATATGTTGTGAAATAACAAGTGAAATTGAGTGCACTAAAAGACGGACACTGTATACATATCTAAGATGAGAACTTGTTCCATTAATATTTCCTTCACAGCCTTTCACATAAGGATATCACTTTGTAACTCATTTAATGAGATTGTTCTGTCTGAAGCAACCATAAATTTAAGTGTGTACGAAAAGCACACAAGATTCATACTTAGACAAAGCAAATCGATTATAAGGCAAGAAATGTCAGATACAAAACTTTTATCTTTATAGGACAGGTTATCATTAAGAAATACATAAAACTAACCATAAACATATATTGCTACAATTTTATGATATGTTTGATATAATACACTTGTAGCATGCTCTTATTAATGACAATGAATACATTAGGCAGTAGAATGTTTCAGCAATAAATGCACCATCTGCCGTTATTCTAACGCAATAATAAAAACTCATATCTCAATGTATTCACTCTGTCCTCTGTAAGCTACACCTCTTATTTCGTTGGTCCATAAATTTTCCTCGTCTCTATGTTCCCAGAGATACTTAAAAGGTTTCGTACGTACCACCAACTTCAACACAATAAAATTCTGTAATCTCCCCACATAGTGTTTCCTGTGAGGTACGAACTGAATTTTTACGAATTATTTAGAAGAAATCCAGTCTTCGGATTTTTAATGTTATTTCGCGAAAGGATGAAGGTGAGAGATGTAATTAAGGTAAAAAGGTAAAGCTATCATGTAATAGGCCATGAAGGCCCATAGGGTTATGAAACCTTGAGGGTCCCACAGTATCTATACAATTGGCTCACAGATGGCGGTAAGGTTGTCAGCCTTATCCGCCGTCCGCCCTTTACCCCCAGGAAGATTCCTGGTACTCATTTCTGTCAGACGCTGAATCGACCCTAGGGCCATAGTGCGGCTGGAAGGATTAGGTAAATTGTAAAAGTCCGCTTCATTGGGACTCGAAACCGCGACCTTCCGGCTTGTAGCATAGTGCCTCAACCAACTATGCTACCGCGTGCCCCCCGAGAGATGCAATTAATAGGTAAATATGTCAGTTGATCACTATAATTTTATATTTTAATACGTAACTCATATAATCGTAGTATATTCAAATTGTCGATAAAATCAGTTTATTAAGATGTTATTGTTGTTGCATGTTTCGGTCATCTTCGATCATCACCTGGCGTTTATAAACAACAAAATGTGTCAACGTTCATTACTAGATTGCGTGTCGCAATGGATCCATTGCTAATAATCTCGTCATGTAAAAGATTTTACATAGGATTAACGTTTAAATATATTGAAATTATTGTCTAAAAGTAGAAGAGCTTATCTAAAATTACTTTCATTTTTTAAATTATCCCATTATATGTATAGGTGGTTTTATGGCTGAAATGGAGAAGAAATGTTGCGTATATATTATGACATGACGCTTGAAAGCCGGAATAATTCACTGTTAGACAACATTCGTTAACATACGTATCCACAGCAACGGATAAGCCTGTAGAAACCAGAGCGTTGCTACAAAATTAACATACTGTGACGTGGATGGCGCAACAGGAAGTAAGGGTCACGCGAACTCTGCGTTTCCGCGAGTGACGTCACGTACCCCCGCTCCTTCCATCATTACGCAACGCTCGATAACCACCCTTCCCCGCTAGGCTGTGACGTCACGCAACAGGTGAATCCGTGCAGCGACTGTTGCTAAGCAATCGGTAAACACGGTGATTACGCAACAGGGAAGCGAGTTGCGTTTTCTGCTGTCCGGCTGAAGATTTATGAGAGACACTGGAATGCCTAAGCAGTGTAATTAGGATATTTATTTATATATCTATAAAAGGGCATAATCTGCTGTACCTAGCCTGGACTGACGGAGGCCGTGTAAATATTGTACATTTATATAAGTATGTATTGCAAATATGTGTAAATACAGACAATGGACAAATTACTACAGACTGACTAACAAATGACAGACCCGACCTCTCGTCAGAGAGGGCGCTACACATGGACAGGACAGTAACTTTCATACAAAAGAAATATCTGGTCATGAGCCCCAGCTGGGGCTCGACACCAAGACAGACTGACTGACCGTCAGTGGTAACGTGACTCTGACTCTGACTAAGCAGTGTAGTGGAAATCTTGCATTCGCCGGAGTTAGTTGAGCATTAGCAGTCGGTTTCCAGTCTTTGAAGAGATGAGGTGAAGTTCAGGATTTACTAGTTGTTGAGTAGTATCGAGTGCATGGAGATGACTCCAGCAGGAGAAGTAATTGTGATACTGCAGATGGAAGTAATTGTGAAATCGTGAATTGTATAAGTGTAAGAGCAAATGTACAATAAATTCGCTACATCCAAGACGGCGTGAAGTTATTTGTCGCGTGACACACATCCAACACGTGATAATACGTTTCTTCATTCGTCCTTGGTGATTCGTCATTCGTAGAAGAAGTGACCTATTCGTAAATCAGAACCAAGTCAGTCACAGTGGAAGACACTCGTAGTCCAGTAAGGAATGGAACGAGTCTTGCACAGTCACTGATTTTGAGTTGGCATGATTTATTGTAATTAAGAGAAAATGTGAAAGAAGGCGTCAATAAATCCAATCATCCAACCCAGAACCAGTTAATATTCGTCACGGAACTCCTGACACGTGGCAATGTATCTACATATTTTTTCGAACTTCTGTTTTTATTGGGACGTTGGTGTTATACGAGTGTGTATTGTTGGTGTTAATGGCCGCAAGTGTTTCTTGTGAGGGGGGGGGAATGAGTATTTCGAATTTTTGATCCCTTAGTATAAATGTTTATCTTTGCGAGTATATATTTTCGGTGCCATTAGCCTTGTGTCATCCTGTTTTTGGCGATTTGTTAGCAAAAAAATTAAGACTATATTGTGAGGATGCAGTTGTGTTTTACGCTTTTACAGCAGTTTTATGCGTGTGTAATTACATTTCTGACGTTCTACGGTAGGCTCGTTGAGTGTGTTTTTCGTCGTTCTATATCAGCAAGCATTTGCGTATTACAGTTTTAGACGGAATGACTGCCCATACCGCCAAATTCACTCAATCATCAAACCGAGTTACGGCGGCATAAACGCATTCAGCTGGCCCAGAGGATGAAAGATGGCATTGCCATCAGTGGACCTATTTTCTTCTGGCCAACAGCCAGTTATATTATTATATTTTCATGTCATGTAAGGGATGCCAGTGCATTATGTACAAAACATTAAAATTTTGAAGTCTACAGCCAAATGATCTGTTAACACTTTAGAGTAATGAGAATAAAAAAGCAGCGATTTTCCTTCTGTTGTGTGCGTCTCAAAACGTCGATCCGTGGGTGTAGGAGAATCACAGTTGCTTTTAACACTATTTCCTGTTACATCCGCGCATACAATATACTGCCATTATTTAAAATGCCTGTGTGACTATAGACGGGGTTTGAGTTATTGGATTTATTGACCGCTTACAGGTCGTACTACAAACAACAGTAACACTATCGCTATTTCCACAATTTACAGTTCACTGCTACACACTCTAGTGTTGTCAGGAACTAACAGTGTCACACTCCAAATATCACTGCACCCCAGAACACGTAAAGTCGTCTCTTCACAGCCCGACTGCCAACTGAATTCATAGCACCATCTTCTCAGCCTCCCTTGCAGAGTTCAACTCTCCACTAACAGCTCATCTGGAACTCCGAAACTCAACAGATGACTTTCAAATGATCTCTTCTTTATAACCACTTTGCACGGACCGAATAGTATACGTCGTTCCCAACAATTCCTTTAGTGTTGCTTGCGTATCCGCTGCGGCGGAAACTTGTTTACCGAGCTGTTGTCAAGCAATGAACGTCTCCTCTGGCTCCACTATTCCGGCCTTCAGGCGTCATGTCACAATACTATATGAAGAATACTGTATACTGAATTGTAACGCTGGGCGACATTTCGGAGAAATATATCGCCTCCATCTTCAGGATCAAAAAGAAGCTAAGCCAGAACCAGAAGAAGCAGACGCCAAGCTGAGCTTCTTTCTCAGAAACGAGTCTCAGCTTTCCGCCTGTTTGTTGTCAGTTTCTTTCTTGGTATTTTTTTTAATTCGCTTAGTGGTGGGTGGAGTCCAACTGGGTCCACTTGGCACGGCGGCCACTGATTGGCCTGTTGTAGCCTGCCCCGGGTGATTATGATGATGAAGAATTTGGTGGAATGAAGATTGGCAGGGGAAACCGAAGTACTCGGAGAAAACCCACCGCAGCGCCACTTTGTCCACCACAAATCCCAGTTGACAAGACCCGGGATGGAACCCGGGATGGAACCCGGGCCGCCGCGGTGGGAAGCCAGCGAAAAACCGCTTGAGCTATTACGCGGCTTTCTTTCTTGGCTTACTCTTCGATCTTGATGCTGGATGCGATAAGTTCTCTAGAAACGTGAGCTGAATTTCACCGGACTACATGAGGTTACAATGTATAACACTCTGTACCTCGTAGCGCCGTTCTGAGGGCTGCAAAGAGCCAGACAATATACGTGATACATATTGGCTTGGATACCGGTTTCCTGACAGGCTTTGTGGATCCTCTCGCCACTTCAAGCGAATGCAGGGATAAACTGCGGCCACTTCCTCCCCAGTCCCTTCCAGTTGAACACACATAATCATTCCCTCATCACAGTTCGTGCTACGTAAATCTGCAGTTGTTACAGGGGCGTCAAGTAGCAAATGAACGAGCCATGTCACAAATGCAGAACAGGGCTTCTTGTGGGAAGATTCGAATCCCGGTAGGAGCGAAGCACTTGGTTGTTTCATGCGATAACACTTCTGACTTATCGTTAGGGTCGCCAGGTCAGAATTTAGTCGGGAGATCAATTATCCTGACAGTTTCTCGTGATTCTCCTTGGACCCTCAAGGCAAATTCCGGGATATATCAGGCCACGACCGCTTCTTCTACATTATTTCCAATCCATTATTCACAATCACACAAGCACTTGACCCTACAACGTTACTGACAAGTCCGTAAGTAAGCTACAAAAAAAAATAAACTCCGTCGCCTTTAGTCCCCAAGCGAACTATACCGACCGAGCAACAGCCGCTTGTCGGTGAAGTTAGTGTCAACATTAGCGGATAGAGGGTGTCGCGTGGTTAGCGCAACGAATCCCCACGGCCGTTAATTTAGGTTTTCTAGACCGGAGTAAGTAAACTACAAACACAGTAAATAGAATCCCAGAGGGGAAAATATCTATGTCGATTGAAACTGTTGGTGGTTTTCCTCAACCCTGCTAGAGCAGCGCATGCATAGTGATTAATATATGTCACGATGAATTTCTCTCATATAAATTCAATTTCATTGTACATAGTCTTCGCCAAGAAAATCTGACACTAATATGTTCTGATGTTAATAGAGCAATAATTTCAGTAAAATTATTGTTTTTTAACATTATCCACAGTCTTGTCTTTACTAAAAACCGTCGAAATGTCCGAAATTCTTATAAAATAGAATGTTGTCGATAATGATGATGACGACAATAAGAATTCAATTCGATTCTTTGCTAATTTGCGTGCTGAACTCAACTCTGTGACTTCGGTCAGCAAGTGAACTATACCTACAGAGCGACCGCCATTTGTCGGCCAACTTTAGCATGGTGGTCAGCGCAACGGATCCCCACGGTCATTAATTTCGGTTTTCTAGACCGGAGCCGCTATTTCCTTGAAATAAATCCTCAATTATCCTCATGAGGATGAGTGGACCCCACTCCAGACCCACTACTTCTCAGAAATCTTATAGCGCCGAGAATCGAAACTGGGACCTCTGGAGCTGTAACCAGGAACTCTGACCACTAGACCAGAGAGGCGATCGCTGTACTCAGTAGTAATGGCCAATTACAGAGTCAGCAAGAATACAAAACATCAACAAAAGTACACATAAATAAGGCAAAGCAAACAAAGAAGAAAAACACCTGAATCGATTAAGATAACACGTATTTAAACTTAAACACATGTTTCTAAAATTATCCATCAATATGTAAACTGCATTAGCCCAGGAGCATATCCAGCTGAAGCACAGTGGTTGGAGGAGCACATGAACATGGAAAATCTACGTATGTTCCGAGCAGGAACACGAATGCCGAATGCTTGGAGAATAGGGAAGAATTATTCAGAGCCGTTACAAGTGTTTATATAAAATCAGGCAAGTTATTGAAAGCACTTGATATGCAGTGTCTGTAAATTGAATTCTTCTAAAAAGTTATCATAATTATGCTGAATATTTTGGAAGGATATCTGACGTGACAATAGACTGCAAATTTATTTTGGGCTCAAGTTTTTAGAACAAATAACCGCAACAGAATTTAAAACAACAGAACGCACTTAAGTTTAGGTTAGCGGAAGCAAGATACACCATCAGTAAGCTATCTATGCTGGAAAAGAAAAAATAACAATAATTTATTAATAATAATAATTTCATGGTTGTAACTTTGAGAACCAAAAATGAACTGAAACCTGTTTTGAAAAATAGGTTGCAGGTATAAAAAAATAGATACGAATGGACCAGGCTGAATCTTAGGATTCTGCAAGCAGAGAGTTAATTAGCTACAAGCTAATAAACTGCAGGTATCATATGCTTAACACATTTGAAGCTCAAGTGTGGTTTAGTATAATTGAGCCCGAGATCAAACGCGCGTAACGCTGTTAGCAAATGCCAATAACATATCATGGTTTCTTTTACCAAGCAAATTCTCTCATATAAACATGGAAGCGCAGTCTGGTAGTTGCAATGTAACGGGGATTCACAGAATTCACTCTATGCATCTACACAGAGAAGACTGATCAACAATTAATTATTCAATTATTAGTTTTAGACTTGTTTATAATAACGTGAGGCGTTATATCCATGCAGCAGCGGTAAAGTGAAAACCAATAAGAACAATAAACAGTTATTATTAAACTGGAACAGAAATCCAATTTGTCTCCACAACTTGTAGATAACTGGTAAATTTAGAACAGCGATTAATCGCTTCAGGACATGTATTAACAACGTACTGCAAAGCAATGATCAAACAAAAAGCACATGATATAATGTATAATGAAATAATTCAATATTCTCGAAGAGTGTTTTCTATCCAGTTTGGAATTGGAGTAAGAGACCAGCCTGAGGGAATTCTGTGTACGTAACCATTCGTGTAGTAACATTTCCTTTCGGAATCACACTACAGTTCTTTACTTCGGTTCTGGCTACCTGCAGTGGTTACTATATACCACTCTCTTTAAAATACTGAAACTCTGCATTCTGCCCAAGGATTGTATTAATGTGTTTAATGTGGTCCTTACAATAAAAATCGGTTCTTTCCTTAAACACAATTAACCGGTTAGCCTTCGTATCGTAGATGTAATGTGTTTCCTATGAGGTACGAACAAGTTCTATATATTAATTATAAGAAATTCAATCTTAAAGGGTTAGATGTGAATACAGAACAATGAAGCGAGGCCGGTCGAGCCCACACGCAGCACGGGGTGAAGATGAAATAGTGTGGAGCATAGATCACGAATAGACAAACCCTTTTTTCCTTGGCACTACAGCCCCAGTGGGCCTAGGCCTACATCCATGAACTTCTCCGTTCACTTCGGTTTTCTACATCTTACACGATAGGTATGACTCCTTGGGCGGGTGATCAGCTCGTCGCAAAGCCTCTACTTGTACACAAACACAGAAAAACGCACACTAAACATCCATGCTCTGAGTGGGATTCGAACCCACGATCCCGGCTTCCAAGGGAGCGAAGACAGTACATGCCTTAGACCGCTGGGCTACCGTGGCCGGCATAGGCAAACTTATTCATTAATTTATTTAACGACCTTCCCAGTTACATGATACAGCTTCGAACGATAACATGACCAATGAATAATGAATTGAAAATGAGGTGGAAGGAAGTTGGTCGTGGCCATTTTAAGGTACTATCTCGGAAGTTTCCTGGAAGTGATAAGGAAAATACTAAAAACTTAAATCAGCATAGTTTCGCTACGTGCCAAAATTCGAAAACTGGACCCACAGAATATAAGCAGCAACACTAATTAGTCAAACATGATATTTCATTCGAGCACATAAGGGCCCAGTATGACAGACACTGCTGAAATATTAAATAAGGATATTTTTAATTGAATTACTTGGAGTGAACACAGTTACCAGTCGAGAAGCGAATCTTCAACTTAAGACCGAAGTTCTGATAATGTGCTGCACCACCAGAGATATCCGGGGTGGTGATAGGGTAGTAAATAACTTCATTGCAGCGAAGAAAGGCAAAGGGAGATCTAAATAATCCGAGAACATTCTGTCCCTATATCATTCTCTTCACTGTAAATCCAGTACGGACTATTTTCGGATTGCATCTGATCCACCGCATTAAAAGTGCCTGGACTAAACCACGACCCCCATCGAAGCACGCCGCATATAGCACATATGCGTAACTCCTCAAACATTCTGTTCCTTCAACAGGAATATTTCCGAGTTCTCAGTGACGTTGAAGAATGAAAAAATGTTCATGATCTTGCAAAAAATATCCCGTGGATGGCATTTATTTGGCCTGGTTAAATCATAACTGTTTTCTTTAGAAACAGGATGTGATAAATATTTCTTAAATTGTACAATGCCATTATATGTATTTATAGCCGATAGCAGTGGCCGCGCAGTCTAAGGCATGAACTGTCTTCGACCGCTCAAACACTGGGATCCTGGGTTCGAATTCTGTGTGTGTGTTATCCTGTGTAGGTGTTGACCTTGCGACGGGCTGACCCCCCGTCCAAGAGCCATATCGACTGTCTTAGGAGTAATAAACTGAAGTGAAACAAATCCTTATGCTTCAAAAGTGGGAGCAACTGAGAAGAGACAGAAGCAGATCATGTTTATACTTTTATTACGATAAACTCTGTGTTCTTACATTCATACTATCACTGTGAGAAGTGAGAACAAAGGCAAGGAATTTTCCAGAAGCAATTACACACCAAGAGCACCAAGGAAGCAAATGGTGGGTGGAGATCTGAGGAATCTCCAAGAGCGTAGAAGACTGGTGGGCTCAGATGTTCTTGACAATTTCTGTTGTTATCAGCTTAGGAATAGAGGCCAGGCTGCAAACGTTCAACACATCCAATTTACATTCAGCAGAAAACACGAATACATTATCCCCTCAACCCCGCCACCATCCACAAACAGATTCCGTAATGTTTTAGCAGCACTCACGTATTACTTCCTGCGGCGCGGAAACATTTCCTCGGGACGTATGAAATGACCTTTCTGTAAGCATAATTGCAACATTTGTCAATGTCGAAGAAACTGGAGCTGGGCAACAACATGACTATTATTTTGAACGTTGTCCGTCGTTTCATGATACTTTCAAACGCAAGGCTTCTGAAATTGGATGTGTCCGTTACCAGGTGGATGGGTCCAGCGATCGAGATTCTGTGTCTTTCTAACTGATCCGACTGAGTAACAAACTGTCTTGCTTTACACTTGATGATGGAAAAAGCTATAGTTCCCAAAACTATGTCTGAAAAGACCCTAGATGATAAGAAATGCTCAAAATGGTAGTCATGCTTATAGGTACACTGCATGAATATTTAGACCTAATTTAAGGTGCGCCTTTCCGTGCACCAAATTATAAAATCGGTGCAACTGGTTTATCTGGATACAATTTCTATATTCGAAGAAGTACTTCCCCACACCGAATGTAACAGCTATATCTAGTGCCATGAACACATACTGGGTGATATCATAAGCTTCCTGGCTAAAACACGGATCGTATCACTCGCTCACTCATGGAGCTGAGCCCTTCAGAAGCCACCAATTGTGCAGCTAGTCAAGAACTTCCCAGAACTGTATGGGACCCAAAGTTCATTATCGTGTTCACAAGAGCCCTCCACTGGTCTCTATCCTGAGCCAGATCAATCCAATCCATAATATCCCATCCTATATCTCTAAGATCCATTTTAATATTGTCCACCCACCTACATCTTGATCTTCCTAGTGGTCTCTTTCCTCTCGGCTTTCTCACCAATATCCTATATGCATTCCTCCTCTCCCCACTCGTGCTACATGCCCTGCCCGTCTCATCCTCTTTGATTTGATAATTCTAATTATACTTGGAGAAGAGTACAAGTTACGAAGCTTATGTTACGTATTTTTCTCCAACCTCCTGTCACTTCATCTCTTTTCTGTCCAAATATTCTCCTCAGCACTCTCTTCACAAAACACCCTCAACCTATGTTCCTCCCTTAATGTCAGAGACCAAGTTTCACGCCCATACAGAACCACAGAGTGTAGGAAACGAAAAACAACTGTGGATACACAGGCAAATAGAAAATAAGGTGATCTCATAAGACAGAGGGCAAGGTCATCTTGTAAGGCTCATTTCATGTTTTCAAAAGAAGGAAATCAGCCTATAATTACAGAGTTCCTTGATGTCATATTCTTTATATTGCACCACGTCAATGAATTAAAATACCGCGCAATATTAGCAGTAAATCTGTTCCTGAACATTCCTATATATCCAGAAGTCGAATCATGACATCCATGGAAACGTCATACGTCGGGACCATACACGAATCATTCCAACGCCCCTGTGTCCGCACTGCATTTATAGTGGAATGCACAGAGAACCTTTGTGATATTGCAGACTAAAATTTCAGTGCCTATCAGTAGCTCGGTGATACTAGGTAATAACAAGAAACATATTGTAACATGTTGCGCGACTGAGAACCCCCC
>NW_019727402.1:1251669-1336923 GCF_002891405.2 Cryptotermes secundus | reverse complement strand
CCCCCCTCCACCCTCCTCTCCACGGTAACGTAGCGCTCCCCGCCACTCCCCTCCGCGGTGACGTCACGCGGTGACGTAACGCGCAACGCTAACGTAACCGTAATCAACGTCCTACTGTGACGTGGCACTCATTACGCCACAGGCAAGCACTGCAGCTATATAAGTGGATGCACAGTGCGTATCGATCAGTTAGAGTTCTAGTGTGGCTACCGCAGAGTTGTACTGAGTCAGTCAGCGAGTCCTGGACCTATCGTCGAGTTAGCCAGCAACCAGTCAGTTGTATTGTGGCATTTGGAGTGTACTATTTGTGATACTGCAGATAGCAGTAATCGTCAGATTGTAATTTGGGTGATTGTAAGTGCGAATGTGAAATAAAATTCGCTACATTAAATACGGCGTGAAGTTATTTGTCGCGATATACCCCGCGATACGTGACAACTGGTGTCAGAAGTGGGATCAGTAACGCAAGACACGTTACAATATTAACATTACACTTCTGTACTTGTAGAATATTATTCCGGGAAAACGACAAGCTATATAAGCATAAAGGTCAGAGGAAACTGAGTGTAAAACCCCTTGTGTAAGTCTTATGTAACGAAAGGGAGCAACAGTGTTGTGTGACAGCCACCCTGTGGATATTTCACATGGGCACATAGAGAAGAATAGACGACAACTTCCATTTAATTTTTGAATTGGGAAGTACGGAATATGTTACTGCTCTGTAACTCTCTATATATGTAACGGAATTGAGCGTAATTGCTCTACGATTCGAGCAGCCTACCTGAAATTTGTCTGCATCTCCACCACCTTATACAATGTTACGAACCCATGCAGAAATACTGGCCAATTTTCGTGAAACTTAGAATTGACACCGTGTGATTGAAGGTATGTACATCTTGTATATACAAATATTATGTTTTTAGGCATTATATATCACCCTGTCTTCATCTAAAAACAACGTCCTGTTTATTTTTAAAACACAACGTTTCGAAGACTGGATTCTGTCTCCGTCTTCAGGTAAAATTTAATCAGTCAGGCCCAATCGATAGAGCCAGTTCCTATCTCCAGAGATAGAAGAACACAAATATCCAGTCTCCGAAAATTTGTGTTTTCAAAAATAGAGAGGACGGTGAATTTTTATAAAGACAGGAAGATGGATAATGTCCAAAAACATAATATTTATACTAAGATATCAGAGCCACAAACTTTTAGATCTAATTTACATCTTGTATGTGTTAACTGTGACAGTAAACTCACTGAAATGGCAACGAGACACCAATTTATGTAAGGGTTTAGATTTATACATGGTTATAGATCTTCGGAAAAAAGTTAACCTCGTAAAAAATTAATAAATATAAAAGTAATAACAATATGACGACCGTGCGAAATATTTTGTTCATATTTAACATGCCACTTCTTGAAAAGATAGGTTACAATATCATTAACTCACAGTAGAAATGATTTTAAGGATTGTAAGTTAAAGATCTTTGGAGCCCAATATATGGAAAACACGAATGGTCAGTGTCTCAAATATCTGTACTTATTACATATATGATGCAGAAGAGAACGCTGTGATAGTAGAAGCTCACACCGTTCATAAATATAATAGGACCTTTACGTGTACAGAATTTGGAAGCAGGATATACCTGAACTGCGATTAATATACAGAATTTGCAGTCATCCAGATTTTCATTTCAATGGTTGTTTTGACAATTAATTTTACTCATAAAACGATATTTATCGAAGAAACCGTCTGGTCTTACAGGGTAAAACAATAATACACGGGAATAGCTATTTAAAAGTTGTTAAAAACGTATGAAATTCCGACATAGAGACATAGAAATTGAGTGAGAGAGACGAAAGAAAAATAGAAGTAGAAGACAAAAGAATTTAACTGGATTTAAGAACATATTGTCGCAAACAGGATACAATTATTTTGTTGCCGAATTCACGAAGACAGATAAATGTTTGTTATAAGACAAAATTAATAAACATGTGTGTTACACCCTTTAAACAACAAACTAAATTTTGAAGAGTTATATCTTCTTGGGGGTAACGCCGCGTAGTCCGGTAAAATTGAACTTATGTTACGGGGGAGCGTATCGCATCTATCTTCAGGGTCGAAAGAGTAAGCCAAGCTAGAAACCAGCGTAGACAGGCAATAAGCAGAGTATTTTCATAAGGCTAGTCGTCCATTGGAAGCGGAAACCTGCGAATTGGGATTCGGCCGAATCTGTGCGAATCTGTTCGTCCGAATTCGTGAGTTCACTGCGCGTCCTTTGGCTGCGTGTTCGGCCGATGCCATTCGCGTTCTGTCATGGCGCTGTCTGAAGATTTACGTGATCTGTACGCGTTTGATACTCCTTTACTGGCTAGGTGACTAGCACAGAATAGGAGAAAAGAGTGGATTAGTGGAATTTTATCAAAACGACAAACGTTTGATGAATTTTCTCATATATGGAGTGATTTACAAGAGGACGAGTCACAGTATTTTGGTTATTTTCGCATGAAGCAAGATACATTTGAATACACATTGAGCAAAGTACATCAGTTGAAGAAGTACAGTAACTTCCGAGAAACTGTTTCACCTGAAGAACGCCTAGCTGTAACGTTAAGTTAAGGATTTGATAAGAGTTTGAGAAAACAAAATATTACATCGATGTTATATTATTCTTGCTTCTTAGTGACTACATACAAACCGTTGTTTCTACAAAGGATCGAAATTACTATGATACACAGCGGCACTGTTCTTGTCTGTTACAAATTCATTGCTGTGGAACTATTATGGGAACTGCGTGTCGATTCAAGGGATAGAGGCGAAACATTTGACGTGGACATCACGCTGCTGTTTCGATCCTCCTGTTCCTGCAGTAAAACATCCATCAATTTCATGCGTAATCGCAGCTGTCTTTCTTCAGGCAAGCTCATCAGAAATTGATAGTCACTATCCTGCTTCATTTGAGAGCTCTTTTCGAAGTAGCTCAACTTTTTAGATTCTATTTCGAAGAATTTGTCATCGTAATTAATTCTTTTCTTTCCTCTTTTTAGCGGACTTTTGAAATGCTCTTTTTGTGCCGGAGACGTATTTACAGGTGCATCATTCTCGATATCTGATTGAAAATCTGGAGTAGAAAATGCATCATTATATTCACTTTGTGTTGTAATATTATCAGTGCCTGTCTCAATACAGGCGTCCGCAATGTCAGGAACACTACTCGACAGATTTCTCGGTTGAACAGTATCAGTTCGTAGGTGGTGAACGCAGCTCTTCGTCCGAAAAATCCAAACCAATCTGGATATTTCGCAGTTCGCAAGTATACGCGCGTTCACGGACGAATAGTGCTGCTACCAATGGACGCACTCTAACCTGATGCAAGCTGTTAGGATCGTTCGTCCGTTTCCGTGCGTGTTCGGACGAACTCCTCATCGCAACTTTCCGCAGCTTTCCGCTTCCAGTGGACGAGAGGCCTAAGGGTTTGTTGCTTGATAAGCTGCGTAGGAAAGCAGCAAAAGGGGGTAAGAGGAAGCCGGTTTCTAGCTTGGCTTACTCTTCGACCTTGAAGATGGAGGGCGATATGAAAATCATTCTCTCTCAGAACTACAAATATTACAAACAACACACAGAAATCTTCATACTGACAACTGTGAGAACATCAAATCAAATAAACTAAATTATGTTATACAAATCACCTGTTTACTCCCCATCTCTGTCTTAATCCCATAAAGCAAAGTGTGAGAAATGCCACATATCACTGCTATATGTTATTATTACTATTTTATTGAACCACGGATAGTTTAATTACATGTTATATATTGTCGAAGGGGACGTGAGACTGGTCATTAATTGCGGGATACAAGAATAACTACGCGTGATGTCTAGAGCTATGTGTTGGCGAGGTTACTGCAGGGATCAGTTGTGGAGAGGACGAGGAACATCACAAGAACACTTAGTCCGAGCTGGTAACATTCCGAATAAAACTTACACGAGATACCACTGAGCTACTTGCTTCCAAGGTGATTTATACCTCTCACAAGAATTCCTTCGGACATCAGCCGAAGAATGAGTTTAAAGCCCATAAGATCTTGGTCCTGTTGTTTTGTAAAAATTCCTATGATTCATTTATTTATTTTACATTTATATTTGTTCAAACTGGAACTGGAGGCCTTAGGAAGGCCTCTGACACATTTAACGCCATCTGTAGAGAGCAGTGTCGGTCACGGTAGCCGAGCGGTCTAAGGCATGTACAGTCTTCGTTTGCTCGGAAACAGGGATAGTGGGTTCGAATCCCACACAAGTCATGGATGTTTGGTGTGTGTGTGTGTGTATGAGTTTATTCTGTGTTTGTGTTGTCCTGTGTTTAGGCAGAGGCCTTGTGTCGAGCTGATCACCCGTCCAAGGAGTCCTACCGTCTGTAAAATGATCATGGAACTGAGAAATCATCCTTAAGTTCTAAGTGGGAGAAAGAGGAGAGAAAAAAAATAAAGAGCAGTATTAATTAAATAATTGAACATCACATGAGATAAGCTACGCGTTTTAATCGATACATCTCGTCTTCAGACAATGTACGTAAAATGATTTTAGTCGATTTTTTCTATTTTCAAAAAATAAAAGAAGGCTTAGAATATCACCTTGCTGTCTTGTTGTGCGTCCCCCCTCTTACTCCTGCAAGCAGGGATAGTAGAGCCAGAACAGACGACCGTTGTCAGGAAACGGTTCGGTAAACACTTTCCCGCGGCAACGAATGCACACGCAACAATAGAAGATCTGTCGGACGCAGCGTTTTCTATGTGATCCCTATCGTACCAAATACTCATTAATTAGTGAAAGAAAAGTAGGTGACTTTTCTTTCAAGAATTTCTTGTTACCATTATACAATCATAAAATTTCAAACAGGCCTGTGTTTCACCACAGATATAACAATCATGATTCTATCCTGAAACCGCCAGCGTTTTAGTCTCAAAAGAATAATGATCCTTAATCCATGATTCGGAATACAACTTACCTCAATTTAAGGTGTTGCACTTGCACTGCAAATGGTTGAGTGGCCGAAGCGTGATTCTGATCAGTATTTTGAGTTATTATCTATTTTCAAAATCAATAAAGTAACATTTCATTCTCTCTACAAACGTTGATAATTCATTTGTTAGGGAAGGTCATGAGTTAATAATTATTAACGGAAAACTATTATTTGGGTGAAAACCCTTTTTTCCATTCCTAATATTGATTCTAGGTGATACATTAAAACTTGACCTTGTTAAGCATGGGATGGACGCCACAATTCAGGACGACAGCAAAAGCAGTAAATATTTTGTGTGCGGACACTTAATTAATTAGTCTTTATAACTTATAAGATGTAGTTATATAGAAACTAACCTGTCTTTAGAGACGTTTCAAAAGTTTCTTCATGAAATTCGAAGGTATTGAACTGTCTATAGTAACAACCCGATAACTTAGGCAATCAAACTCGTTCTGAAAATAAAATTTTGTCGTCTACGAGGGTCCAGTATTGATCCTTGAATTAACACAGTACTTCACAACCAAGCTAGTACCTACATCGATATCGGAAAACGCATTGAGGGAGCAGCATAGAAATTATTCAAGAGTAGAAGAAGTCAAGCGACACGAGAATTTCTCTGTCAATACAAACGAGTTCGACTGCGCTGCAGGAAATATCGGTTTAAATCTAAAAGATCCTAGAGCTAATATGTATAATTCACATGCTTAGATTATGCTTACCATTTTCCTAAACACATAAGCAACGCAAAGTTCTTATTGTGAAATACAGACCCATTTCTAGGCAACGCCCGAAATACGCGCACGCATTAACAGAAAAGATATTGAAAGAAGTGTTTTATATGTGGTCCGCACCGTGTCCATTGCTAGGCAAAGGGTTGCTAAACACATTCCAGCAGACGCAAGTGCGTCTATTGCTAGGCGACGGAGCTGTAAACACTATGTTTTCCGTGAGGTCCGTGCCGAGGATACACAAAGGAACAGAGGAGTACAACATAGTAGTCAGAGAACAGAGGAGTATACAGCAGCAATCAAGAGTAGTCTCGCAATTGCAGCTACAAAAATGGCAAGAAAGGGATTGTGCCAAGAAGACTTGGTTTGATTGACTTGATTTGAAGTTACAGTGAGACTGTGATAAATCCGTTGCCGGGGTAGGACTAGTGAAGACTGAGAATCCTAATGCGTGTGCAACAGTGAGCTGGAAAGTATGCAGAATATCGATAGCGCTATAATTACCTGTAGTCCCGAAATTTTTAAATGTATAGATGTCAATAAATCAGATCATCCAATCCAAAACCCGTTATTATTAAATCACGGAACCCCTGACACGTGACAACATGTTGTTTAATAAGCTTTGAAACACCTATATTAAAAAGAGTTCTATGAGATATACTTTCCCTTATATGAAACAGTGTACCAGCCACTGAATTGTGAACTTCATCATGACAAATATCTCTCACGGAACTTTTGTTTCACTTTACACAACTCACTCGGTAATAAACTCTACAGCTGAGTCAGCACACTTATATAACCTAAGAGCGGATATCCGAGGAGAGGACTGATTCAGCGTTCGGAACAGAGAAATACACACTGTTAACGACTTCATATTCAACATCGCGGCCTTCTGTATATCTCAGTCGTTAATCCAATATCCTGCATGAAATGGACATATATGGACATGTCAATCTGTCTTTTTGTTGAACTTTTCTTTAAATTATCCCTGTTACGGACTGTGAAGCACGGAAGGATTGTGAGAGGTTGAGGCTTCCACATCTTTTAGATAATCGGCTCACAGATGGTGGTAAGAAAATTCCTGGTATTTATTTCTTTTAGAGACTGAGTCGACGCCAGGGCCATAGTGCGTATGGAAATATTAGGAAAATTGAAAAAGTCCACCTCATCGGGACTCGAGCCCGAGACCTTCCGGTTTGTTGCATAGTGCCTCAAACAACTACGCTACTAACAACCCGATAAAACCCTTAATAATTCTTAGTAAGATCGCTTCTAGAATAAGAAATATTTATAAACTTATAATTTAAAGAATGTGTTGATAAGTATACAGAATGAATTTTAAGTTACAAACTCTGTGTTACGGTTTAACATGAGAAGAAAGTTTGAAAAATTATGGATATCTTCAACCGGAAGAATCTTTCAGAGACAACTGCGCAGTAATGGGTCTTTCTTAGAAGAAACAGATGGAAAAGCACCAGGGAGCAAAGGAGTGCGGCTACATGCTGGTTTCTCTTTTCCATATTTATTACATAACGTATAGGGCTAAGCTAAAGATAGAAACCGTTTTTTCTTCTTGATAATTTGACATTTCGGAATCTTTGAAACACTCTGGGTCTGCCAGTGTTCGGAAATAATAATTTACTCTTTGTTACTTCCATAAAACAAAAATAAAAAAAACGCTCCTAGGAGTCAATACATACAATCTGAATGAGACAAATTTATATCTAAAGTATTTCAAGGAAACGTGTTGAAAACTGTTGTTTACAAAAAATGTGTACAAACAGAAGACGTATTGAGTTTTTTTCAAAATAAACCCTCCTTATATACGGTGATATTATTCTGGGACTGAAAAAAAGTTAAAGCTTAGCGGTTAGCGGCACGGTAAGAAATACTGCCACGTGATGGAATTTACACCAATGAGCTTATGACAGTCTTCAGTACTAATAATATCAGCCTTCGTTCGTGCCCTTCAAAGCTTAATTTATTTTTTGAAGCGGAAATATAGAATTTAATATGGTTATTTTGACTTCGTGACTTTAAACCATGTTTTTCTTAAAACAGATATGATTCTGCAAACACAAACTCAAGAGTTAGTTTTCAAAATTTAAAGTTTGAGCTCTCTTCTAGAATGAAAATGAGGACAGCAGGTTACAACCAGGTATTGTACCTGTCTATCAAAGTACAAGGAGACCACATCTTAAAAGATAGTAACCTTCGCATTTTGAAGACGTTTATTTCAATCCAACACGCGGAGAATAATTCGTACGTGCTCGGAGTTTCCGAGTTCCGAAACTGATGGTTTAATTATAATGCAAGAGAGTCATGATCCAGCGGAAGAGCTTCCAACATCGCAACTTTGTAGATCTGCCTCCCCAGGCGAGGCTACTAGTCGCCCAGTCGCCTTCACGATTGAATCCTAGTATAGCGAGCTCTCTTGAGTGTCTTTGGAATGCACAGTATTGAACTTTAAATCTGGAACTGTTTCTGTTGTGTATAGACAGCGAATCTATTTGCAGATGCAAATTGCCACTGAAGTTTCCTGCAGACGCGAATAATTTAAAGCTTGTTCTGCACCGTTCGCACACTCCGTTGAATAGGGCCCTTATTATTTTATAGAGGTCCCCGAGGTTTTGCATTTTCTGCGTTCATCTACCCCGCTGTCAGCTGCTGAACTGTATAGCGGAAAATTGTTGAATGATAGATGATTCAGCGTTTTCAAAGAACCGATCATGGTCTAATTCGACGTATTTTATCGGCATTTGCCTAAAGAACTAACACAAATCGCGAAACCCCTCAGCATAGGCGGTGTCGAGAACACTTCTGACACGTATTTATGAAGTTCGAATCTCACGTCGATATCGACTAACCTGACTGAGGATTTCGTAGTTTTCCTCAGTCATTCGGGGTAAACGTGGAGATGGTACCTTACATTGGGCCATTATCGCTTCCTCCCTCATCCTTTTCAGTTCATTATTCACCGCTATACAATCATCCGGCTCCATACAATCACTGATAATACCGCTAAAAACTAAAACTAAACTCCGTGGCCTGTAGTTCGCAAGCGAACTATACCGACCGAGCAATCGCCGCTTGTCGGCGAAGTTAATGCTAACTTTACCGGATAGAGGGTGTCGCGTGGCCAGCGCAACGAATCCCCACGGCCGTTAATCGGTTTTCTAGACCGGAGCCGCTATTTCCTTGAAATACCTCCTCAATTATCCTCATGAGGCTGAGTGGACCCCGTTCAAGACCCACTACTTCTCAGAAAATCTGTCAGGGCCGGGAATCGAACCCGGACCTCTGGATCTGTAGCCAGGAACTCTGGCCACTAGACCACAGAGGTCGTCGATAATACCGCTATACAAGGTACAAATAAACCACGTTTAATATTTCTCAACAAATCTATAGTCCCCATGTCTCCGCCCTCTCTTGACTGCGGTTCCGCCGTCGCAGTTTTGCTTTTCCCTACTGCTAACGTAACTTTTTCTCTCGCAAGAGCCAGAGGCCACTCTATACAGTAAGGGGACTGTAATACAATCCGCCCCACTCGTGAATATACACTCTCACAGCAAGGATTCGGTTCCAGCCCACAACCCTACGTCATATCGAATGTAGGGCCCTTCTGCTTCACGGCCGAGGAGTATTTTCGAGGGTTTCCACTTGGAAACTTTTGTTTCATTCCAGAGCTTTGTCTATTCATTTCGTGCGACCTGGTTCTCACAGTAAATGTATGCACTGCATTTTGCCTTGCGTTATCGTTTGCGTGTGTTCGTGAAGTAACCACCAGTAAGACGTATATCTGTCCATTATGGATAATTACCTGATTATAATCCGGAAACATGAGTAAGAAGAAGAAAGTGGCAGTGCGAAATCTAGGAGAAAACAGGCGATAAAGTCAGAAGAAATTTAAATACAAAGTGAAGAAACTTGTAGATTAGATAATCCAAAGAATTATGATCGAATGGCTTGTTTATTAATTTTTATTTTAATTCATGATTTTTTTTTTTTGTAAATAACTAGATTTCAAATTCAAATCAGCACTTGCGTTATTCTTCAACATGTGAAGGTATTTACTTCTTACCTTTCCAAGGTCCTGACTTGGCTTCATTTATCCTACATTAGTTTATATTCATGAATTCGTATTCCCATTAGTTCCCTTCCAACCCATTTATTATGCAGGGACATAATTTGCGAACTCACGAGATAATATACGAGAGCAATTACCAAAGAATTTAAAATGTGAAACAAAATATACTGGCGGAAAGCATTCTGTTTGTCGTTCCTTCAGGACAGTTACCAATAAAAAATGAAGTAGGGAGGAACAGAAATAAGTCGATAATGACGTCAATGGAAAACCGCAACGTTACTGACATACAAACTGGTATACACGATTGTCGTAAGTAGAAGCCAGGTAAGTCTGATAAATATGTCAACTGGAAGGTCGCGCGTTCAAGTCCTGATGAGGTCATTGGATTTTTTTCAGTTGACCTAATCCTTCCAGCCGCACTAGGTCCTGGGGTTTACTCAGCCTCTAACAGAAATGAGTATCAGGAATTAATTAAATAATTTTCCTGGGGAGTAAAGCGCAGCAGGCGCGGAAGGCTGAGAACCTTACCGCCATCTATGAGCCGATTGTCTAGATAATGTGAGGGC
This sequence comes from Cryptotermes secundus, assembly GCF_002891405.2. Taxonomy (NCBI): domain Eukaryota; kingdom Metazoa; phylum Arthropoda; class Insecta; order Blattodea; family Kalotermitidae; genus Cryptotermes; species Cryptotermes secundus. Next base: position 1,326,524 of record NW_019727402.1, on the reverse strand, counting down.
CTCAACGTCTCACAACCCTATGGGCCTTCACGACCTGGTACACGGAAAGCTTTACTTTTTACTGGTTGCAGCTTTCCAGCCCAGTACCGGCCACCAACACCGGCAAGATTGTGAACTTCGGGGTCATTTTGATGTCGAATACTAACCCAGAGGAAGAACTGTAAAACGGACATGTAAATTTTAGGCCAAAATTATGATGTCTAATATTGTCACGTGTTATAGTGACCATACACGGGGTTTTGATTGGTAATTTGAGTAAGAATAGTTTGCTACTTGCTTCATGCTGGTTTCTTGCTTGGCTTATTCTTTGATCTTAATAGTATGCATTCGGTTGTGTGTTATAAATAAGATATATTAAAGCATGCAGTCTACACAACAATATTCTGTATTTAAAAACAAAGTAAAGACTATTTTATTTCAACATTTGTTTTTATTGACGCTACATGTTTCGACCCTTAAACTGGGTAATCATCTGGTGTACAATGATACCAGTCTCACTTCTTGAATTGCATCTATTTTCTTGCATTTTCCCCCGAACGTCCGTTGACTTTCAACGGACTATGTATTTGTTCTAGCTCTGAAGACAGCAGTCTTCTTACGAGTACACTGCATGTGATCAGCTGGAAAGAAACAGATATCAAATCGAAATTCCGTGTATACAGAAATACCACCCACAATATGAGCAGTACATGACGTAAACGTTTTGCTATGAGACCTTAGTAAAAGGAACAAAAACTCACAGCTTAAACGGTGCACCTGAAATACCACAATGATTTCACAGTTCCAGATGAGAACAGAAAAAGAAAAGTAACGAGAAAAGGCGAAACAATTTACAAAGGAGCTTGAGCGGAATGAAACGATGTATTTGACGCAGGTTGCCAGAACGGTTCCGTCATCAAGATGGGAGGCGTCGCGACGCATTCACACTAAAGGTCACCGACATGTAATCACACAGATCCGTTGCTTTCTCCCTCGCATGAACTCTCGTTCACAAGCAGTTTGTGATGCCAGTCCTGCTATTTTGGTAATCATGGGTTAAACTCGCACAAATGTTGTATTTTTGGCCATTATCCATCGTCTTGTTTTTATATGAAAACCGCCCTGTTTATTATGTTTTGAAAAATAAAGAGAACGGGTTTTAGATAAAGACAAGACGATGGATAATGTCCCAAATTATAATATCTGTGAAAATGTACCATCGTCACAAACTTTTAGATAGAATTTATCGCCTTTTATTTTAATTTATGTGCTACTTTTTACAGTTTCCACAGAATCTGAGTACTTTCCTCGTCTAGGTATGTACATTATTTCCACTTTCCCTTCTTCGTTCCTCTACTCTCCCCTTTACAATTTATCGTTACTCTATTGTTCCTTATTTCTTTTCTATTTAGTTGTGTTGTTCTTTCATCCTCATCCCGTAATTTTCTTCTTTCAACCTTTCATTTTTCTCTTTATGTCTGCATATCTCTTCTTATTGAATGTACGCCCGAAGCGTTTCCTTCTTCATTTCGCCCCTCTCTTCTTTCCTTTAACGTCTCATGTTCCTTATTTCCTCAATATTTTCTGTCCACCTCATCTTCCTCTCTTTTTTCATCTATATATTCCTTCCTTCAATCCACCTCTCTATATTTGTTATCTTTCAGTTTACTTGCATTTATTTTGTCCCTGTATTTTCGTTCCCTCCCCCTATCTTCTTTACTTCCTTCTTTCTTTTTCCCTTGGCTGAATTGTGACTGGACACTGTTCTCCAAGGCAATTTGCCTACGTCTGATGCTCAAAGTGTAGCACTGCCATTAGTTAATATTATACTTACTCCAGAGGCAGGCCACAATTTGTTCTTATTTTTGAAATAAAAAGAATAATCATACAGTTCATACAAAAACAGTGGACTATACGAGTGTGTAGAGACTCGGTAAGTTTTCTTTGAAATTGAAAACAATTGAATCACGGTTAATGTGAGTCTCTGGATCGGATGTTTCGTGCGACACCCAGTGTATGCGGAAAAAAAGAAAAGAAACATTCACGACAGCGGCAATCAGCCGTCTTTCCTTCTCTTACTACGCGAGTAATAAAGAAACGTATTTAAATTATTCTTGTGGTTTGGTGATAGGTCTGTAATAACATTTTTCATCCTACAGAGGGACAACAAATATATCCCTTAGGTGGCAGAGCATACACATTAAGACGGTAAAATTTAAATCTACACATTTGTCTTTAAATATTTATAAATTCGCTTTTGTGTAACATTTCATTCATTCATCAATGGTTCTACTGCCCTTTGTTGGGCCCTAGCCTCTTCATCAGTTTCGTAATCATTTTTACATAGACGGTAGGGATCCTTGTACGTGTCATTAGTCCGTCACAAAATGTGCAACATATTACGTGTAAAAGATGTAAACACCTTCCCATAAAGAATAAACTATGATTAATCAGTGAGTCACAAGACATTATTGTACCTCGAAATTCTGCTACATATCTTTTTCTAATGTCCCGTATGGAGGCGGGTTACAATACACCCCCGCAACCATGAGAGTCGTAGGAGGCGACGAAAAAGGAACTCGTGTGTCTGGGGATAAAACTGGGGCACCCTGTCAGGGCGGGGTTAATACAGAGACCTGGTCCTATAGTTTGAGTGTTGGACGCAATGCTGACGATCTTGCTCTGAAATCCAAAGAAGTGAAACACGGACGGTACAAATCTGGCAAAATCTTCTAAAGGTTATGTGTCGAAACAGGCTGTTTTGCCGATGATGATGATGATCTCGTTTCAACTTCTTGCAGAAAACTTACAAATAGGTACCTGATTGCGAGGCGTTGGTCGCCCACGATGACAAATACATCAGCATCGTTAGAGGCGTTTCCTTGGTAACAAAACATGCACTAAATCAATTTGTCCTTTATGCTCTATTTTTATAAGGACTTTCATTGACCCGATGAAGGTTGTTCAAATGATTACGAAATAACTCCTCTTTTTTTATCGAACTCTGTTTTCTTCGCATGAGCTTACATTCTCCTTCAAGCACCAAAACGGGAACGCTCTAGACTCGCGTTCGGGAGATGTTCAGTTCGATTCTAGGCCGGGACAACGGTTATCCTGACTGAAGATTCGCATTTTTCCTCAGTCCTTCCAAAAATTTCTGGAATATTACCTCGGTTAAGGCTTTTATAGTTTCTTTCTAAATCCTTTTCGATTCATTATTCGTGAGTCATTCCAAAATTCGACTCTGTATAGACTAGATACTTACACTACAGTAAAAATAACCCACACAAGAAACACTGCCTCCATCATCAGGGTTCAGGATGGGAGCATTACTTTCGTGAGAAACGTCACGATTCGCTTACAAGACTTTACGGTGTCACAAGCGACAAAACCATACTCAGAACATTGATATATTGTGGATTAGATGGAATAAACAAAATACTGCGTGAAGAACCTATTGCAGTGTTCCTTTCTGCTTCAGTTGTCACACACAGACTGCCCTAAGGACGAAATGTGTCACCGCACAGGACATATGAGTGTACAACATTCTTTCCAGCATATTCGGCAAGTAACGGGTTTCCACTCTCAGTCCCACTGCCGGCCATTCTCAATCAGAATAGTTCTATCTTTCGGGATATAACGTCCGGTGAAAGTCAACGGACAATTCGATGTAATATACAGCCTCCATTTTTCAGGGCCGGCAAGCATGAAAACAGCATGATTGATGCAGGAAGCAAGCAGGACTCTCATTGCTGCCTGAAGATGGTAGCGATATATCCCTCCGAAACTTCGTTTGGCTTTCGCTGGGTTACGTAGAGCTCATCATGATCACCACTCTGAGACTCTCAAACCCAGTAAATACTGACCGAGGTTTCGTCTGCGTTTCGTCAGTCTCGTATGAATAATTGCATACTACACTAAATCATCAATGTTTCGTGCCTCAAGCCGTTCGATTCGTCGCCCGCACTAATGCTTTAATTGGTTCATATATAATCTACACAGCTGAGCAATCGTAAATATACCAGAACTGACTTCGCAGACAGAAGCCAGCGTCTAACCGCTTTTTTTTCCCCCTTGGCACTACAGCCCCAGTGGACCTAGGCCTACCTCCATGAACTTCTCCGTTCACTTCGGTTTTTCAAGATCTTACACATTCGGTAGGACTCCTTGGGTGGGTAATCAGCTCGTCGCAAGGCTTCTACCTGTACACAAACACAGAAAAACGCACACACATACAAACCAAACATCCATGCCTTGAGTGGGATTCGAACCCACGATCGCGGTTTCCAAGCGAGCGAAAACAGTACGTGCCTTAGACCGCTCGGCTACCGTCACCGGGATCTAACCGCTTATAGTAACAGTACATTTTCATGGGTCAATTTTTCCGAAGTATTTAGTAACCGGTCACGTGTTCTGTTCTGCCATAAAAAAGCGATTATGATAAAACTAGTGGATACAACAGCATTCACTATCTTTCTATGGAATTGAATTGAAAATGTAGTGGAGGATCTTGTGACGGTCTATTGCGTTACATCTCAGGAATACTTATTGACTGCCCCTATCACTCGCACACGCTTCAAGTAACTTGAATGTCGTATCGGCTAGCACAGTGGCATACTGAGACATCTGGAAAATTGATAAAACTTGAGAAAGCGCTAGAAGTGATTCATGGCGCCTCTTAAACTACAGAGGCTTCCGTCCTGCTTGAGGAACTGATAGTCGCACAACCAGTAAAGGATTTCCTCACCACGTATATTCATTAGCATACCCAGAAGAGCCCCCGCCCCAACTGAAACTTATGCTAAGCCCAGTCAATACCTTCACATGCTGTTGCTTTGATATACATTACAAGACTATGCTCCCATCTACGCTTAGGTCTTCTAAAATGGTTATACTATTCTAGTTTACCGTATAAAATTTTGTAAAAAGTAAAGCTATCCTTGTAACAGACTGTGGGATCCCATAGGATTTTTGAGAGGTCAAGGCTCCCACATTTTCTAGACAATCGGCTCACAAATGGCGGTGAGGTTGTCAGCCTTACGCGCCGGCCGCCATTTACCCCCAGGAAGGTTCCTAGTGCTCATTTTTGCTAGAGGCTGAGTCGAACCCAGAGCCATAGTGAGGCTGGAATGATTAGGCCAATTAAAAAATCTAATTACTTCATCGGGAATCGAACCTGCGACCTCCCGTCTTGTGGCATATATACCTGAACCAAATACACAACCGCGTGCCCCCAAATTTTGTAAGCATTTCTTATATCTCTCATGGGTGTCACATATACTTCCTATCCAATTCCATACCTGTGGATAATTTAACGACGCTGCTAGTGTTTCTTTATTTTGTGGGGCGCGGCGAGACTTCGTGTTTCCTCCTACGCGTTGCATGCCCTAATAATCTTATTCCTATAGGTTTAATGATCCCAATAGCGGTGAAATCATCGTCATTATCATGACCTACGAACCATAAGCTTATGGCTTTTTCCAGTTCCAATTTTATGTGAATTGGTCTTTCAATTTGAGCCGGGATTGCTCAGTTGGTATAGTGACGGGCTACGGGAAGGTCGGGTTTCGATTTCCGGCATAGGCAAGATTTTTCTGTTTTTCACAATGTCCAGACCGGCCCTGAGGACCACCCAGCCTCCTATCCAACAACTCATTAAATACTGGAGGCTCTTTCCTGTTGGGGAATCGAACCCACGATCCCAGTGTTCGAGACAGCGAAAACAGTTAATGCCTTAGACCGCGTCGTCACTATGATCGGCTTATATGGAGGTCTGTCCATTGAATTATTATTGTGGTTTGTAGTTCAGTACTTTCTCTACAACGCCTACTTACGAATATATAACTGTAAGTTAGAAATGAAGTCTTTCAATGGAGCAAATGAGAGTTTTAGGCACTGTATAAGCTTTCTGTAAGGTCAAGTTTCAGAACACACGTAGTTTAACCGGCAAGACAAAGAAACGAAGAGCTGAGTTCTTTCCACACACACACACACACATTGCAATCGAAACTACTAAAGCGTTTCTAAACATGAAGCATCAACAGACAAGACACTTTAAGTAAATAAATGTTCCAGCTTTCTTAAAGAGCATCTTGGCAGAGGTTCCATGAAATAGTCCTTGTCCAAGATAACAAACATAATCGGGATAGCTTTCGTAAGAAGATGGATTAAGATACACACATCCATGTATAAAATAAATATGCCGAAGAAGCACTCCTATAAATTATTTGGAGATCCAAATTTATTACATGTTCACTTTGTTAGAGCAAACAAATATCCAGTGAGGTAAAGTAAAGGTTAAGGTGCCCCTGTGTCAATGCTCGACTCCATGCAGGTTAAAGAGCACGAGGATGTAGAACTATGCATTGTAAACATCGAAAATAGATAGAGGTGAGTGGTCAGTTTCACGATCCAGATATGTTAACCCCGAGGAAAGAGCCCTCTGTACCCATGGCTGGGTGGATCGCAGAGCGAGCTTAATGGAATAGACGGGGAGAGAAAATCCACTCAACTTCCGGGAATATAAATCTCTTCGTTAAGCATACGGCCAGTTCCTTCATTGACCCCACATTATTTATAAATACTGAGTAGGGCGTTATAATCAAATATTGCGAGAAAAACTTAAATATATTCTAACGTGTTAGTGATCAGACACTGGGTCTGGATTGGTAATTGGAGTTATTGAACACTGACAACTTGTAATTACAGTAACTATGAGAGTTTCACGGATATACACACACTACAAGTCACTGTACTGCAGCATACATGAACTATTCTATGTCTGTTATTTCTTCGCTGGTCATTGCCTGGTAACGGATCCAAACAATATTCTCTTCTGCTCATGTCGTTGCCGCCATTCGACCATCTTTACAACTAAATCATGACGGCCACTAAGTCCAGTCCAGTCCAGTCCAGTCTAGTGAAATGTTGCTGGCCCCCGCCGGCACAGTCGTTGTTGGTACCAGGTACCGTCGAGGCCCATTTTTATATTTTTACTTTTTCCAGAATCTTACATCTTTGATCTTGATCTGGACTTTTGAGTTTGACTTAGCAGTCAAGCCCGTGAAGAGGATCATTCGGATATCCCGACAGCAGCCCTGCGAGTCGTAAAAGGCGACGAAAAGGGAACCCAATGGCTGGGAGTATAAATGGGCCACACTTTTCCTGGGGTATATAAATACGTGTACATGAACCTTGCCCTCCAAGTTGGGGGAGTCTTGAATCTGAGTTAGTAAAATATGGTGGGACTAGGGATCTGAGAATGACTTCGCTGGCGACGGCCAGCAGCAATTACAAACGACAGAACCTTCCTCTCTTCTGAGAGGGCACCCCATAGCAATAAACCTACAACTGTCTGATAGTAACAAAAATCTGATCTTCGACCCTAGAGGTTGGTTTGACACTAAGACAGACTGACTGAATGACAGTTGTTCGTAATATAATTTTGACTTTGACAGCAGTTAGCAGTCAGCAGGAATGGAGTGGAGTGAGTTAATGGGGTGAAGTCAAGATGAGTTGAGCGTCATTAGTAGTGGGACAGTTGAAAGCCGACGGGAAGGTGAGCACGGAAGCAGAGGACGTTGTTGGGGTCCCTCACCAGGCGACGACTGGTTAAAAAGCAGAAGACTTACGAGTAGCGTGTGCTGTGGTGAACTGCAGAGTGTGTGAATTAGGGATAGCGCTATAGTTACTTGTAGTTACGATCTGTAAGTGTTCAATAAATCCAATTACCAATTCAAATCCCGTCTATAATCGCTCATACAGGTACAACAGAATCAAACAGAATTCTTATTTACAGTATCACATTTCAAGCACCTGAATATACTTTCATCGCATTTCTACTCTGTCCTTCTCTGATACTGATGTAATTTTTAACAGAAAGAATAGGTCTCTAAGTTGTGACTTTGTATTAAATGTTACTGGTTGCGCAGAGGTTCAGTCTCTTCACCTTTACTCTGTGTGTGTGTGTGTGAGAGAGAGAGAGAGAGAGAGAAAGAGAGGGACCTGTGAGTTTCTTGTATTAGTTACTTAATTAGTATATTCATCTCATCTCAAATTTTTCGAAATATTTAAAATTCTAACTTTTCTGGGAAACTTATGAACGCCACTGTTTAGGGACAATGCGCAAATATTTCTACATAACTATTACCTTTTCTCTGTAGCGGCGCCATCGTGTTTGAAATTTACGTTTTCTAAACGTAAGTCTTCCTGCCAAATGGCTCAGATCCAAGAATCAAAGTACGTAATTTCACCAGAGACCAAAAGAGTGTCATTATTAAGGAAGACGTAGAACCTACTAAAACAAATGAAATCTGCTTCTTGAAGACGTGATTTTGTGTGAGCCCTGTCACGTGTATTCATGCGCCGTATCCTATTAAGTGAAAAATCGTCATTCCGCAATCATCTCATGTCACTCATTCACGGCCAGCTTAACGGCCTACCAGCTCTCAGACGACATAGCCCCGAACTCTAGGATAAGTGGATAATTATTTGGAAAGGATTTTAAAGGAGGCAGGCATGGTTCGATTAAAGGTATTACCTAGAATTTTCCTACAGGGAGTAGGAAACACAAGAAGATCAGTCACGACGGTGTCACAGTTGAAATAAGACCCGGGAATCTTCTTAATACCGGTCACGTAGCCGAGCTGTCTAATGCATGTACTGTCTTCGCTCGCTCGGAAGCCGGGCTCGTGGGTTCGAATCCCACTCAGGACATGGATGTTTGTGTGCGTTTTTCTGTGTTTGTCTACAGGTAGAGGCCTTGCGACGAGCGGATCACCCGCCCAAGGAGTCCTACCGAATGTGTAAGATCTAGAAAAACCGAAGTGAACGGAGAAGTTCATGGAGGTAGGCCTAGGCCCACTGGGGCTGTAGTGCCAAGGAAAAAAAAATCTTCTTAACACAAATCGCAAACGATTCCCTCTTGTTCTGCTTCCTTTAACCGCTTAGACCCACTGGCCTATCCCCATTGAGAATTAATCCTGAAATTTCGATTCTTACAGACAGTCGGTAGGACTGCTTGGACCGGGGATCAGCCCAGCGCGAGGCTGCTACCTACACAGGACAATACAACACAGAGGAAACAGGTGCACATCCTTGAGTCGAGTGGGACAGGAACGCAAGGTTCGAGCGGGCGAAGACATTTCGTGTCTTATCTTTTTCGACCATTGTGATCAGCTACAGCCATCCTATTGAACATGTGGGATGTCGATATATGAAGAGACAACAGTTATGTAAATATTTACTGTAAAAATGTAAAGTTGTTCTTGTGCTTAACTAATTAAGCACTAAGCCATGAAGGCGTATGGGGGAGTAGATGTACAGATCCATATTTCCTTGACCTTGGCACTAGCTGGAGGTGAGTTGTCAGCTTCAAGCTCCTGCCGCTTTAAACCCCGGTACCCATTGGATAGGAGGCTGGGTGGGCTTCAGATTCGGTCTGCACGATATGGAGAGGATAAAATTCTGACCCTATCGGGACTCGAACTCCGACCCCTCGGTCATCCAGCCCGTAGCCAGTCGCTATACTGACTGCGCTACCCCGGCTCACTAAATATTCACTGTAGTTGTACAAAATATACAGACGAACTTGTGTTTGAATAATTGAAGGTCGCTGGCTGCTGATAAGCCATGCGAAGATCTCTGTCTGGTTCTTCTTAGTTCACCTTAAGTAGTCTTGCTCCGACCTTGCAGTGAACACCTGTTTCTCCGCATTGGTTACAGCGTTCTGCTGAACTACTTCGCTGACGACGAGATTTCCAGTCATTACATAGCATTGATGATTGTGTTGTAGGTTTTATCTAGCGATGCACTGTATATGCAAGAAACGTGTCTCCGTGGAAACGTGTTTAGCCGTGGCTTAGCCATAGGAATATCAGTCATAATGTGTCTAAAACCTATACAAAACTTAAGAACATATTTCCTCTCTACTTTAAGCCTTTCCAATATCTGATGAAAGAATCAAATTATTATTCTTCTAACAACGTTACCAAACCAGTGGTTTGTGGTGGGAAACAACTCGCGCCGGCCAATGAACTGACGTACAGAGGAATGGCCACACGATCGAACAAGTAGGAGGAAGGCAGCGACGTCATAAACCAGCGAGTCCCTTTAATTAAGATCCCATGACAAAGGAGACAGCACCACAGTCTGGCCTACATGCGCGAACTTTGATATTTTCCTCAAGAAACTTCTACGCTTACGGGAAACAGACAGCTTGCTCCGGTTTCGTAGCTATTCTCAAATGGCCCTGAACGAAAGGCACTATCCCACACTCGACAAGCCATAATCATTTATCTCTAAATTATCGCTCACACTCTGAACAGCTACACACAGCACCCCCCCCCAAATAATCCAACACAAAAACAAAATATACACCAGACCCACATCGCGCCAAGTACAACAACATAACTTACTTACTCACTTACTCATGGAGCTGAGGCCTTCTGGAGGAACTGCCAATTCTGAAGCTACTCAAGAATTTCCCACCATTTTATGGAACCCGAAGGTTCATTGCCGTGTTCACAAGAGCACCCCACTTGTCCTTATCCTGAGCCAGATCAATCCAATCCATAACATCCCATCCTATCTCTCTAAGATCCATTTTAATATTGTCCACCCACTTACGCCTTGGTTTTCCCAGTGGTGTCTTTCCTTCTGGCTTTCCCACCAATATCCTACACGCATTCCTCGTCTCCCCATTCGTGCTACATGCCCTGCCCACCTCATCCTCCTTGACTTGATCATTCTAATTATACTCGTACTTGGAGGAGAGTACAAGTTATGAAGTTCCTCATTGTAGAACAACATAATTTTTAATTATTTTATAAGTAGTTCACACTTTTAAAATCAAAGTGCAGCAGCATGACAAGTTTCATCTGCAACTTGTACACCTGATGATGACCAGTTGGGCCGAAACATATACTGCTCAAATATTAGCAACAGACGACTGATCTTCTAGTGTTAATTTCAATATATCGACTAAGTTGCACAGGGACGGCTAGAAGTGCTAGTGTTAATTTAGAACACACAATGCAACAGGACGCTGCAGTAGATCATCACATATCTCAAACCAATGAGCTGCAATATACAAGAACAACTTTTTAGGCAACTGGTGCTAAACCAAGAACAACACAATCAAGTTGTGATTAGCTCTTTAAGTTCTCGCGTACTTCGGTCCCGAAGTAATTCCGAAAAACTGAACGAAACTTTTAGAAATTTGTCGTGACTCCTTGGACCAGATTTCGGTCCGATGTCAAGGCGTCTGCCCATACATAAACAATACAACACAAAAAACTATATACGAGTATACTAGTATACGTATACTAATGTCCCAAATTTTATTCGAAAGGAGATCTCAGTATTCGAGCGGGACAATGGTTTAATCACCTCAGACTGCGAAGAAACTGGATACAGATTCCTTCAGCTTCCTTCCGTAAAGGAAACATATCGATGTTTAATGTCGAAGCAAACATATCCTATTTTTAGCTCCTTTTTACTTGAAACACGAAGCACTAACGACTGACGTAAACACTATGCTTGTCCATCCATTATACTGTATAATTTTTTATTTAACTTTAATAATTATACAATCTATCCATTAAATGTGGATAATAAGTACATTTTGTGGTTTACATATAGAAAAGGAAAGAGAATACTTGACATGGTGAGCATATTCCAATGAACATGCTCAATACTTATTTTAACTGCTTAGTAATATGAAGTTAAGTTTTGTATTATTCGAATCTGGTGGGTAAATCTGATGGTTTAAATCTGTTTAGCCTCCTGATTTCGCCTTCGTCGTCGAGCAGTTTTTGTGCCAAGTCGTTCGGATGGGCCTGGAGTCTGATTTTACACTTTTTGCTGTTTTTTTTTTATTTCCTCTCGTACTGTTGGTACGTCTAGGTCCTTGTGTAGTACCGTGTTCGGCACATACCACGGTGCGTTAACTATTATTCGTAATACTTTGCTTTGGAATCGTTGGACAATTTCTATGTTTGAGTTACTGGCTGATCCCCACAATGGTATCCCGTACGTCCATATCGGTTTGAGCATCTGTATAATTATACCACAAAAAATAACGAGGCAGTAGTTAAACTCTGCTTCATACTAGGCTCGTCCCAGTATCGAACGTTCATTCCAGGGGCCATCCATCCTGACTGACACTTCACAATGGTTTCTACCTCTCCTTCCAGACTCCTTTTGGGCTATAAAATTAAATCGGCCTTCCATCGTTTATCTCCACGTCCTTCTTGATTAAAAGAGCCGATATAGTTCAGCTGGCATAGCGGCAGGTTAGTGGTCCGACGCCAGGGTTCAATTCCCAGTAGAAGCAAGATATTTTTCTCTGCTCCACAGCTTCCAGACCGGCGCTGGTGCCCACCCGGGGCACTTCTTCTGGTGTAAAGCTGCAGGGGCGTCAAGTTGATCACTCACATCTATCTAGTGCCGGGAGACAACAACAGTGGAGCTATATCTCCACTCTCTCACACACATGCATGGGGTGGCGTTTAATTAAGCTTAAGAACAATTTTACTGCTCAATTGTTTAATTACCCTTCCCAATTCATTATTTGTTAACTTCAAAACGCGTCACTAAATACATAGAAATACATAGATACATAGAAATCAAAAGGAATACCAAGAATATCGCTGTTAGATGGATTCGGATGAACATTTTGTGTTGAGAAACTGAACGGGTTATCTCTGAAGTAGAATGCCAGGTATATTCGGGGAATGTTCAGGTCGAATTCCTGCCTTAGAAGCAGCATTTCGGAACGAAATACGTATCTTAGTTCTCCCCAGGCTCAGGCAAATTACCTGAAAGCAGGTTAGCTCACATATTCCATATATGTTTCCTCCTTTCCATTTTCAAAGCGCTCTATGCAATGTACAACAGTTGCATCTCATTCACTGAACGCCAATGTCGACAGATAAATATTTAAGTAATCAGCATATTTTGATAGAATAAGCGTAATGCTTTTATTTCATTTCTACCATTCAAAAATAAAAAGGTTGGCCTAGCAAGAATGTTCTAAACTTAAACAATGTAGGTACCTGATCGAAAATGATTGGATTGTCGTCCATACTCATGTTGTTTCATGATTTCCTTCAGTTATTCAAGGGAAACACCCGGACAGCGCCTTCGAGCAGGCAATGACAAATTTCAAACACACATCAAATCGCCATTGAAGACCATATTTACATTTCATCCAATATTATGTAATCTACGGGACAGCAACTAAGCCACGGTCATTGTCTCGGGTTCGTACTGGTTTTTTCCGTAAGGTTTTTCAACCAAGGACTCCGTATCATTTCTTCTAAACCCTATCTTACCTCTCGGCCCATATATCTAAACGTGTATTCTAAAAATTAAAATGAATCCATTTATTCCATAGCTTGCCAAGAGCAGTAGTCTGTTACGGGCAGACACTATAAAAACAATATACTCGTATATGAAAGAAATAAAAAGAAATTAATGATGATAATAATAATAATTCAAATAAATTATTCATAATAATAAAGAGTGAAAAATCCCTCTGTAAGAGGCCGTGGAGGACCATAGGGTTGCCCATTTTTTTGGTTGCTTACTTTTATTGTTCAACTCTGAAGATGAAGGCAGTATTTTCCTTCTCAACGTCGGTTAACTGCTACCAGACTACACGATATTAAGTCCAAAAAGATAATTCTCTTCTACATTTTGACAATTTATAATATTGTACAGCTCAATAAAGTTAATGGTTCGACAACCAAAATTCGATTTCTGGAAGAAACGAAGTTTTTATGTTCCCCATGATGTCTAGGCCAACATTCAGCGTCGGTCTGGTTTCTATCTTGTTGGTAACTTCGCCTCTTTGTTCAGAAGGCACTGCGGTCGGAGCGCAAGCCTGACTATTCACCTTCATCTACCGCTAAAATCCGAAATGTTTGGAGCTCCAAGTACCCAGATGGGCAGAACTCTGTAGTAAGAAGTTTAGCCTCCAATGCTGATACATATAAATATATCGTCTGCGATAGAAATGGAAAACGTTATGAAAGTTTTGAAGTTTTCACTGCAAATAATTGCATTAAAATCTTCTCGACCGATCAGCCGCGTCGAATTTTAGTTAACAGCCGAAGTTTCGTATAGCTCCTCCATCTCCTTCATCAGGGTTCGATGGCGGAGGAGGAAGAGGTTTCTGAAACGTTAGTTCTGAATACTTTCACGTCTGATCGCCCGAGATGTTAATACAGAGAATTTGTGACTGGACTAGTGATCTGAATACGGAAGAGGAATATACCTCTAGGACATCTGTTTCTTGGAAGATGTAAAGGAGATGGGAGAATAACAGGTCACTAAGGAGTGATCTTAGGGATATGAATGACAGATTTGGAGGAAGTGGAAGGAAGTGATCCTATGTCATTATAAGACACTAACTATCCCAGCATTTGGTTGAAAATTTTTCAGAAAAATCACTCAGAACAACCGAAACAGTCTCCCAGAAGAAATTCGATCCTGGTGTGTCAGGAACATGAAGGACGATTTCCAGCCTACATACTGCGCCTTTCAGCTGTTGTTTATGTCGGCTTGGTTTTAACAATATTGTTTCAGTTGCGCAAGTTACGCAACGTATAATGTAAACAATGTTGATGGTGGGGCACCCAGATCATGGCAACAGAAATGGTCCCTGAAATTTCGGTAATTTGTAACTAATTGACACGGCTGATAGGACGAGAATATCGTAACTTTGAAGGAAAGCTCTGTCACCTACGTGAAGTTAAACAAAGAATTAGTCTCACGGACTGTGTAATTGCTGTTTTCCATCCTTTTTCTCTTTCCTTCTTTCATTTCTTCTTTATTCCTTTCCGTTATTTCCTTCTTTTACCACAAGAAGCTCAGCCAACCCAACCGCTTCCTCTGTCTCAATATAACTCTGTCTCCCCCAAACAGAAGTAGCATATATGACCGAAATATAAACTCTTTCGTTGCACGGTGAAATGTGAGTGAGTTATGATAGTTGTGCTGAGACAGGAACAATTTAAAACATAATTGATATAATTACACAATGGGATGCAGACCGACAGTTACTCTGGGGCATTGAACAGCCGGAGGATTGAGGATCGATATGATGGTTCACCCAAGGGACTGTGCTCATAGTGGTCAGCACACAGCGTTTGGATGCATGTAATTTTTTTGGTCAAGAATTTGTAAATAATATTGAAAAGAAGGTGTGTGTGGACTAATAACTTGAAGATGGAAGTAAAGTCTGCCCGAGAAATGTGTGTGAAAAATACATCTTGTTACTTAGGCAACTGACAATATCCATCACAAAGCGCGATCTACGTTTAAATATTCTCTCGGAAGAAAATTAAACTAAACACTACTGAAACCTTGGGATATTTGAGGTTCTGATGAAGATGAATATTAAGACTGTTCTAGGAAATGACGCCGTGTAATTTGACAGTTTACCAACTTTTAGAACGAAAATGCTTCCTCTATCTTGACAGAACTCTTTAAGTCCTGAAGACTGAGATGAATTCCGTAACGTTTATACTGAATCTAATCTACACACACACACACACACACACACACACACACACACACATATATATATATATATATTCTTTTGCTTAAAACTATACAGGGATGAGGAAATATATTCATCGGTGGCAAGTAGTTTCGGTCTAGATGTACCAACACTGATTAACCCATTTATGTAGCCTAGCATAGGCGAGACGAAGAAAGAAATTTAATTTAGTATTTGATCGTAATATTTAACATTCTGCTTTCTTACATTTTTTTTCCTTGATACTACAGCCCCAGTGGGCCTAGGCCTACCTCCATGAACTTCTCCGTTCACTTCGGTTTTTCTAGATCCTACACATTCGGTAGGACTCCTTGGGCGTGTGATCAGCTCGTCGCAAGGCCTCTCTCTACCTGTACACAAACACAGAAAAACGCACACACACAAACTAACCATCCATGCCCTGAGTGCTATTCGAACCCACGATCCCGGCTTCAGAGCTAGCGAAGACAGTGCACGCCTTAGACCACTCGGCTACCGTGACCGGCGCTTTCTTACAACACGTGTGTATTTCCTATGAAACTATTCCTATGATGCATATTGTAACATTCAGGAATAATTGTTTTTTTAAAGAAACTAGATTTAATATGCATTTCTGGATCGCTCATAACATTACTTTTCCATATGACATATCAAAATGATTGAAAAATATTTTAGCAAAATTATTATTCATTGTCTATAAAAATTATACGACTATAAATAAGCAGTTGTATGTGGATACTTGTATAAGTAAAACGGAGAATTTCTCATCGAATAAGTTAGCTTAAGCGGTAATATATATGCTTGTATTCCGGGAGGTTCCTTGTTCAAATCTCGACTGAGGCAGAGATTATCCTGACGGAAGATTGCGTGGTTCTCCTCAGTACCCGCAAGCAAATGTCAAGGTAATACGTCAAATTATCCACTGATTGCTTCCTTCCACATTTTTTTTTCAATTGACTGAATAATCATCTCCGACGCCACAGCATCTGAACTACTATCAACGTCGTTGATAAATCGCGAGTGAATATAAATTTAGATCTCATATGCGTATGGTAGTATTACTTCTCTCAGTATATTTAAAATAGTTCTAAATACTGTGTGCAATTGTTTCGGGTGTTCTTGTTAAAACTGTATATTTTGTGAAGATGAATGATATAATTCCTCAAGCGACACGATAACGTACTGTAGCATGTAAACCCGATGTTAAGTAATGACTCTACAAACAACGCCCGCTGCCAGGCAACTACGGAGGAATAAGCATACGGCAGCCGTTACTGAGTAACGGCTCCGGAAACAAGTGAAGAGCGATGTTTTCTACGCGATCAGTAGAACCCAGACTGAAACCCCATCTATAGTGACACTCACCACATGATAATATTTTCACATACAGTCGTAGCGACTCAGTCTGGCACCACATACACATGCTGGAGCATTTATCTTACCGAAAAAAATGACTATAGGGTAGCCACACAGTGGCTTGCAGTGCTACGCTGACAAACCTCTGTAAGTGACAGAGCGTCAGCAATCACTCCAACTTCATTTACGTTTAACCATTTCAGGGTTCCATTAACTTGGGTGTCATACTATAACACTGCTGAAGGGCGCGCCATAGCTCAAGCGGTTAGTCGCTGGCTTCTCATCGCGGCGGTCCGGGTTCGGTCCAGGGTCTGGTGAAGTTAGATTTGTGGTGGACAAAGTGGCGCTGGGGCAGGTTTTCTCCGAGTACTTCGGTTTCCACTGCCAATCTTCATTCCACCAATTGCTCCACAATCACCCTCACCTATCATCTGGGGCTGGTACAGTAGGCCAGAAGTGGCCGCAGTACAAGGGACTTAGTCCCACCCCACTAGCAATAAAAAGAAAATAATAACACTGCTGAAACCAGAAAACCTGAGAGACGAGTATGGAAAAATTATAACTAAGTAAATCTGTAAGTAGGTGCTCAAACCACAAATTAAGCATGAGTAAAGATAGAAAGACTGTCTTCGCTCGCTCGTAAGCCGGGATCGTGGGTTCGAATCCCACTCAGGGCATGGATGTTTGTGTGCGTTTTTCCGTGTTTGTGTACAGGTAGAGAACTTGCGACGAGCTGATCACCCGCCCAAGGAGTCCTACCGTATGTGTAAGATTGAGAAAAACCGAAGTGAACGGAGAAGTTCATGGAGGTAGGCCTAGGGCGACTTGGGCTGTAGTGTCAAGAAAAAAGAAAAAGACAGAAAGTTAGCAGATGCATACATGCAAAAGGTACAATGAGGCAGGTCGTATCATTTAGACAATAATAATTAAATTAGTGCAATCACGCCAAACATTATATGATAAGAAGAAATGCATATAGATACAGTCATGACGAATGCAATAAATATTTTAATAATTAAGGAAATACGATAGTAAATTATTATTATTATTATTAAGAAGAGAAGTTTTTATTCAAAATGAATCAATGGAACTACAAAAAAATAAAACATCAGCAGCTGAAGCACATTTAGCAGAATATTTTATTTTACTTCTTTAACTGTTTACTCAATAGCCAGAAAGCCAATTACACGGTAAGCATGAGAAAAGACAGAAACGAAGCAAATACACACCCAAAGAAAACAAAACATGGCAACTTGTATCATTTGCCCATTAACACACGACCACCACCACCACCACAAACAACAACAACAACAAAGTAGTAGTAGTAGTAGTAGTAGTAGTAGAAATAAGAGGAATGCATATAGGATATTAGTGGGAAAGGCAGAAGGAAAGAGCCAACTGGGAAGACCAAGGCGTAGGTGGGTGGACAATATTAAAATGGATCTTAAGAGAGATAGGATGGGATGGTATGGATTTGATTGATCTGGCTCAGGATAGGGACAAGTGGAGGGCTCTTGTGAACACGGTAATGAACCTTCGGGTTCCATAAAATGCTGGGAAATTCTTGAGTAACTGGAGATTTGGCTTCTTCTCAAGAAGGGCTCAGCTCCATGAGTAAGCAGTAGGAGTAATAGTAGTAAAAAAAGGAAGAGGAAGGACCTGTATTGGCAACAAAGATTGGCTCGAAATGTGACACCTGTAAAGCAGAGTTGCATTCTGAGGTAGTCATTTTGAACTGCAAACTACAAACTCAAAGGCCTGTCGTGGTATTCATCAGTCACAAGAAGAACATCTGAGAAGTATCTCAATGGAAATTCCTTATTAAATTCGCTCGCCTCTGCAACATCCATTCAAACTAATACATTATGTGAAACTGAGTTTAACAGTAAATTAACCGGTTTACTAATCCACTTCAATAAAATATTTCCACGACGCATTAAAGGTGGCTTGACAATGAGGAATATTAGCAATTTTTTAGTCTGTAGCGCTGCTTACAGAATGGGTTTCGTATGAATACTCCATTCCTTCTCTGAGTTTCAGTACAGCAAACTCCCGATTAACCGGGGGCGAATTATGCGGGTGGAGGTGGGGGCCTTTGTTTAGAAAACTGGCTGATGTGTCTAATATCAAAAGATAAACTTGGAGTGAAATTGCTTTTTAAAAGAAACAAGTATAAAGCGAATTGAGTTTTATTTTGCATTTGGATGTGTACTCGGAAACTCGACAAAGCTTTCTTTGTTTGCTGTATATTTTTTTCTGTGTATAAACGGCACAGGGGCTTCTCAGAAACCACATTCGTAGTACTACCAATAGCGTTCGAATAAATTACACCTATGAACGTACTATGTGTCGCTTATTCGGTGTTACTTGACAGCCTAGTTACGTACCATATTTCTTTCACTGCTTATTCGGAAAAATATCTTCCCAGGCCAAATAAAATGATCGTAGTCTATTGCAGTTCACCTCGAAATGAGTGGGTCTAGTACCAAGGGGACCATAGTAGGACCCTCTATTGTTAATATCTTGCTGGGATGGTAAGAGGGGAAGGGGGAGAGAGGATGTGGCTCCATAACTGTGAAGATGGCAACAGTAGGAAGAACAACGTGACATGTAGGCCCATTGCTTTGAAAGGAGCGACAAACACGTTGCCAAGGAGAAAAATTCTTGGAAACCAACTAGTTACGGAAGACGTTTCCGTGGATAAGAAAATGAAAGATATTTGCATGGAGACAGATTCCTGGAAACCAACACGTCTATGTGGGATCAACAGGCGTTTCCGTGGATACTGATACGCTATATAAGAGGTCTTTCAGACACAGAATGAAATGAGTCGTAGCTCAGATCAGAATAGAGAGAGACCAGACTGGAGACAGTCAGAATGGAGCGAATCTTAGGCAGTCGTTTATTGTTGGGTTATTATAAGATACTGCCGATCACAGTGGCTGCGCCATGTAAGGTAAGAACCGTCTTTGGTCGCACGAATGCCAGGATCGTGGGTTCGAATCCAACTCAAGTCATAGATGTCACTGTGTGTTTATTCTCTGTTTTTGTTGTTCTGTGTGCAGGTTGCGGCCTCGAGACGGGCTGATACCCAATCCAAGGAGGGAGGGCTCTTGTGAACACGGTAATAAACTGAAGACTATGTATAGATTACGAAACTGAAAAAGCAGCCAAGATCCACAAGGGCTATAGAGACATAGATAAGATAGATATTGTAGATTATTGAGATTATGAGTGATTGTAAAGGAGTGGTCAATAAATCCGATCATCCAAACCAACCCCGTTATTATTAGTCACTACTATATAAATCGTGAAAATGGGCTTACTGCAAGTATGGTAGGCGGGATAGCGACGAGCAGAGGGATGCATACCAGAGGAGTCGCGGATTGATTCCCACCTGAAGGAAGAGATTTTCCTCTTTTCCACAACATCTTAATCGGTTCCATGGCCTATTCGGCCTCCTATCCAGTGGTACTAGGGGACTCTAATATAGGGGGTAAAACGGCCGGGGCGGAAAGCTCAACTTTATTTAGTGCCGAGATTAATAACACGTGGATCTGTACGTCCAGTCTTCATTCGTCTTCATGGAGTGATCCTTAATTTTGTAATTAAGAGAAAGGACAATTTTGTCTTTCGAGTGTAAACAGAACCTGACCCAAAATAAGTAATATTGACGGCGAAAATCAGGCCATCTACTTAGTGCAGTGACGTTACATAAAGTAAGTATTCTTCATTCGATAGAAAGGTATATTTAAAATTGTTAAGTAAATCTGTTTAGACAAATATTTGACTCTCCCATCTCCTTTAAATTGCACTATAACTCATGTCCCTCTAACGTAATTCTCAGAGCAGCTAACAGCCACTATTTTGACGTTATATCATCAAGTGCAACTTTGAACTTCAAGTTTATGGTTTCTACGTTTCCTGTATTCTAAATACATTGGCGTTTTTAGTTTAAGTAACGTTTTATGTTCCACAAAACAATGATGCCAACTTCCAGACACGCAATACTCGTACTTAGGCCTACTCCCATTATTTCAACATTCAAACCTGAATTAAAGGTGATACGCTCTTCGCAGTCAAGGGGCACGCGGTAGCGTAGTTGGTTAAGGCACTATGCTAGAAGCCGGAAGGTCGCGGGTTCAAGTCTTGATGAGGTAATTGGACTTTTTCAATTGACCTAATCCTTCCGCTCGCACTATGGCCCTGAGGTCGACGCAGCATCTAACAGAAATGAGTACCAGGAATATTCTTGGGGGTATAGGGCGGCAGGCGCGTAGGGCTGACAACCTTGCCGCCATCTATGAGCCGATTGTCTAGATATTGTGGGAACTTCAACATCTCACAAACCTATGGACCTCCACGGCCTGTTAAAGGGATATCTTTACTTTACTTACCTCCGCTCTTCGCAGTCGGGAGAGAGAATAATATGATGCACGCCAATCGTAACCAACCTCTCATAAACGGAATTTGAATAGAACACAGGCTATTTAACATACATATCAATCCTGCTTCAGTATTCTAAAGAGATTAATATTCAAAAGTAAAAACTGTACAAATTTTCGATGTAATGTATGCCCAATAATTTATACATTATTCACGATAGGACCGCCTCTGTGGTCTAGTGGTCAGAGTTCTTGGCTACAAATCCAGAAATCCCGGGTTCGATTCCCGGCGCTACCGGTTTTTCTGAGAAGTAGTGGGCTTGGAACGGATTCCACTCAGCCTCGTGAGGATAACTGAGGAGCTATTTCAAGGAAATAGTGGCTCCGGTCTAGAAAAGCGAGATTAACGGCCGTGGGGATCCGTTGCGCTTACCACGTGACACCCTCTATCCGCAAATGTTGGCACTAACTTCGCCGACAAGCGGCGGTCGCTCGGTCGGTATAGTTCGCTTGCGGACTAAAGGACACTGAGTTTTTTTAGGTACGAGGTTTTCACGTTGGTAAATATTCATACGGCGATCGTCTGTGTTTGGATGCTGTGTAGCTTTTAACCCGAACATGAAGGCAGTCTATTCATTAGAAAAGTTGGTATTCACCCATTAGACTACAAGATGGCATATAAAGATTAAATGTGAAATGCTACAGTAACTGCTTATATGTGATTTGTTCTCAGTTACCATGCAGTAAGTGTGAGTGGGTTGCTGAGTGGTTTATAAAATACTCAGAACACTGTGAATGTTCATCGATACTAATCGAGCAGGTACTCACGATGGTTCACCTCTCGCGGATTTCTTATACCCTGAAGATGGAGGTGATATGTTCCTCCGAAACGTCGATTAAAAATTATCTACACGATACTACATCTCAGAAGACGGAATTCTTCATTATCAGATGGATATTTAAAATGAAGACAAGCACAGAAAATATAGTAATATCAGAAACTGATTTTTTCTTAAAAAAATACATTCACTTTAAGACAGCATGAAGTCAGTTAGCGTGGCAAACTGGTGAGAGTATTTTGGACTGCTTTCTTTTAACGTTGTAAAAAAATACAAGCTGTAAACGTTATAAACTTCATAAATGTCGCTCGTTTTCATAATAAACGCTCATATTACGATTCTAAGGACAATGACGCGAGTAAATCAGGGATCTTCAACCACGTTCCGAGATAATTATCATGCGACATATTAAGAGCCTCACAAAATTTCTCAATTCTGAACAAAGTGGCCTTTTGGAAGAAGAATTGTATATTACAAATTCATATAACATTTTTCGCAGTACCTAATACATAACAAATTAAATACAGAAAATAGTAACGATAATTTAATATTAAAATTATATAATTTCATAGTATGATCATATAAATTGTATTTGCAATTTGTTTCATTGCATTAAGTGCTTTAAACTATTACAGTTACTTTAAAATTAATCTATCCTCTGACGGAGAGAATATGATGATGTACTGAGCTATGACATGCTGCTGTACTCTGGCAGATGGGTACCAATATTTCGGAGGAATATAGTGCTTCCACCTTCAGGGACTTCAGCTCTGAAGATGGATACTTCTCTGAATGTCTGTAATCACCTAACCCACTATAATACAGTGTCATAACGCAGAAGACAACAACATGAATCTTCACTTCCGAGAAAGCTTCAGATCTTACAGAACGAAAGGATCTGAAATTATAACCATTTATAGATCTAACTGTAATCCTTTTCTTGGCCGCGCCACAGCTCAAGCGGTTAGTTGCTGGCTTCCCACCGCGGTGGCCCCGTTTCGATCCTGGGTCCGGTCAAGTGGGATTTGTGGTGGACAAAGTGGCGCCGGGGCGGGTTTTCTCCGAGTACTTCGGTTTCCCCTGCCAATCTTCACTCCACCAATTACTCCACAGTCACCCTCACCTATCATCTGGGGCTGGTACAATAGGCCAAATGTGGCCGCAGTACAAGGGACTTAGTCCCACCCTACTAGCAATAAAAATCCCTTTCTTTGTGATAATCTATACCACACGTATTTTTCAATAAATAGAATTAACTGAAAATTAATTTCCTTCTTAATCTTTGCCTCCAGAGTGACAGGAAGGTGACAGTTATCCAGCAAGGAGTTCAATGGTAACATCTATACATCACGAAATTTACAAACAAAAAAATTGTAACAATCATATAGCCTGATTTCTTACCTCAGTTATTTATGTCCTCTTACTTCCGCCGTCCTTCTAGTTGTTAATGGATGTCAGTGTTGAAGACGTAATCTTGAAAAAAATGATGACTTCAAAACACAATAAAAAGAAATTCGTTTATAATTTCAACGCCCTGTCATTTTAGAGTACAATCAAGCATAATGTTATGCTGTGCAATTTTACGAAACTACTTTGTTCTGAGATTAATATATACTAATGAAAACAACTTCATGTACATTCATTATACGCATATTTGGTACGCTGACTATTCTATGTGCTGTTGCAGTGTCCACTGTTTAGGTGTTATGCAGTTCCTGTATAAACACGTCTTGTGTTCTTGTTTTTAAAGCCATAAGAATGGGAGGCGTAAAGGAACCACGCGGGAACATTCTACCACGACCTCATCTTCTTCACTGCCCAACACCAGTGGTTGCACACGCTTAGCTTCGCCATAACATTACCCCCGCCCGTCCCTTCCGCAGACACTAGTGCAGACATACATATATATATATGGGTGCTACTACTGGTACTGCCTCGGTGTACGTAGTACGAACTACGACCCGTGCCACGCATGCTTCGGGGACAAAGCGTCGTTCTCGCTTCGGTATTTTCCGTATATGTTCGGGTGATTGGCACAAGACTAGCCCCTGACGTCTGTCATCGGCTCCGTCAAGCCGTGTCCTTTACCTGGAAACGTTCGACAGAAAATAAATTGGTAAAGAAACAGAACAACAAAAACCATCAATTCTCCCTATGAATTATTGACTGGGCGTGCATCTGACGTTCAAGTGTACTGAAATTCTTTTTCGGTATTCTTATATATTTCTGTGTCCAAATTTCACAATGTACTGAGCAAGCTGTTTCAATCGGTGATGTTTCTAGCTTGTATTTCGGATATGCCCAGTTCGAATCTATACCAGGACATAGATTATTCCGAGTGAAATGTCTATAGTTTTCCTCTGCGTCTCCAGGAAAATTCCAGAACAGTACTTTAAAATTAGGCCCCAACAGATTTCTTCTACGTCCTATCTGAATCGCTGTTTACTGCCATACAAATATGTTGAGCTTCTGACAAACAAATGAAATTATTTCGCAAGGACCACAACTACGCAGACGCCTCAGGTGCACGAGTCAGTTTGAGTGAACAGATCCACGCAACCGAATAAAGATCTACTGAGGATAAATTATACGGTACGAGATATATATAGTGTGTCTAAAAATGTTAGATTAGTTAAGTCCGAACAAGAAAAATATAACAATACCTAAATAGTCAATAAACCTAATAATAAACCTAAAATAATCAAGAGTTTATTAAAATACCTTTATGTAATTTGTGTCCTTTCGTAACTAGGCTGCGAACCTTCCTTAAGAAGTAGGAAGACATAAAGAAAGAAAGAAAGAAAGAATGAAAGTGAGGCAGAGAGAGAAAGGGGCACGGTACACAAATCTAGACATTCTGATGACGACAACCATCAACTGGGCGTTATGCTTGACCTCTGTCTTCTCATTGACATCCTTTACACACATAAATATGGAACAATTGCATCATCATATTCACTTCTGTGGCTTCGTTGACAACATAAGCGTACCCCTAAGATAAAAATTATAAAATACAATGAAGATTAACATCTTCTGCGATGTGACACCATGTAGTTTGGTTCTGGAGAGACGTGCTCCTGGCTGCTTTACTTTAGAAGCACATGGCGTCGGTAAACATCTACCTGACTATATGGTGTCACATCCCAGAAGACGGAAAACCTGTTCTCACACACTGCAGCACAGTACGCGCCTTGCATATGCGGCAACTTCTCTGACCAGCGTGTAAGACGGATCATCGGAAACAAATCGCGCGGCGTAGGTCGGGCTGAAATTCACGAGACGGTCCAAACAAGAGAAGCTACGAGAGGTCAAAAGGGGCAAAATACTCTGTGGGCTATTTATCGGAAAAGAAAAAAACCTTGGTACTTTTTGATAAAACATAGCGTTCCCATGTTTAAATATTTACTTCAGTTAACGTGTTTTTATCCGTCGGGTTTGGTTTCGATTGACGTTGAGTTTAAATTGGGGAAGTACCCTACATTCGAGACTCGCAGCAAAGTGGATCCTGTTTAATATTAATATTGATGAAACAGCATTCTTCTTCTCCTTCTGGGTCACTGGAGAACACAAGTCTAACATAACTGCGTATACTGGTCTGGGATATTTTAATTCTACATAGAGATATTACAGTTATCTTTCAGAAAGTAAGATTTGAGGGTCTCTCTTCCGGGATATAATTCCGTGTAGTCCGTTGAAAATTAACCGACATTTGGAGAAACCGGTGGTTTCAATCTTCAAGATCAATTTCAACATTTATAGTTCCTGTGTCTGGCCACAGTTCGGAGACTTCAAGTTCCATATGGAAACTACCAGAAATCACATTATAATAATAAACACAAATTATGAAAGAAATTAAACCGTTATTATTACGTCACATTTCATGCTATCGTTCTGTCTCCTCTGAATCAACAGATATTTATATTCTGGCTACAATAGTTCATTCATAGTAACCCCATATACTGTGGCGAGTTTCAGTAGTATTTTTTTTTATTTCTCTCATGGGGTGAGACTGAGTCCACTTGGTACTGCGGCCACTGTTTGGACTATTGTACCAGACCAGGATGATAATTGATGATGATTTTGGAGTAATCGGATGGAATGCGAATTGGCAGGGGAAAGCGAAGTACTCGGAGATAATATGCCCCAGTGCCGATCCCACTTGCCCTGACCCGGCCTCGAACCCAGACTGCTGCGGTGGGAAGCCGGCGATTGTCCCTTTAACAACCATCCCACCAGTAATACTACAACACGCGTTCTCTGAAGTTTCCAGCTAATAGCTGGCACGAGTTGTTTCATTCTGAGGCTTTTTCGAATTCTTACCTAACTTTAGAACATGGACATTTTTAAATTATTGGTTATCATCTTAATTAATAATCCAGCCTGCTTTATTTCATTTAGCCACTCCTTTGTTGAACTATGTATATTATTCAGTCTATTTTTAGAAAGAGAAGCAATCGATTAATTGAAAACCTTCGTTCTCTTCCGCTCCATTAAGTACAGGAACTCTTGTTACGGTCTTCGACAAAGAATGTTATTTTGGAAGTTATACGCAGTATGTCTATAAAACTGCATTGTACGATAATATGGCGGGGGATGATGACGTGGTTAAGTATATAGGGAAATTACCTGATTTCTTCCAAGGAAATATGCTAACATTTGCTTACGAGATACTGGTGCAAACTAATGTGTTGATCACGGTGACCGCGAAGTCTAAGATATGAACTGTCTTCGATAGCTCGAATGCTGGGATGGTGGGATCGAATCCCACACAAATCATTCATGTCTGTATGCGTTTATTCTGTATTTATGTTGTCCTGTGTTTAGGTAGAGGCCTTACGACGGGCTGATCCTCCGTCCAAGGCGGTCCAAGGGGTCCTACTGGCTGTGTATAGGATGAAACTAGAAAAGCAGCCCAAGGTCCAAATGGTTGTAGAGCCACAGAGAAAAAAGTCAGAACAATATATCCCCTGAAAAAGATCAAGAAACTCCGTATAACGTTGAAAATATTAATGAAGATGAGTAGGTAGGAATTTGTAAGGAGACATCGTGGCTTTCAAGTTGCTATCCCGAAATTCTCCTGCAGAATTCGTGAAGCTCAATAGTAAGGCCAGCTTACGACACGGCTCGAGTCTCTGGAATACTACAGACAACACAGACCTTCTTACTGAGACTCTTCAAGCTCTAGCCTATACAATGTCCGACGGCGACCTCTGCACCCACTGGATACGAGGCTTCAAGCAGATAGCGGGTGAAAGGAAATCCTGTATGATCGAACGTTGCGCTTGCAACCCCAAACCTTTCTTGATACTGTCAAGTCCAGTCTCACTGCGGCATCAGCATTCATGAATACAGCAGCCACCTCCACATAACGCAGCATCATTTTCACTCTCTAACAACAAGTTCGTAGCGACTGGTTACTGGCTGGACTATCAAGGGCTCGGCGTTCGAGTCCCGGTGGAGACAAGAATTTTCACTTTTCTATGACGTCCAGACTGACACTTGGGTTCACCCAGCTTCCTATCCAAAAGATACCGAAGGTTCTTTCCCCAGGGATAAAGCAGTCGGGGTGTGAAACTGGCCATTCAACTCCAACTAGTGCCAGGGTCAAGGATACTTGGTCTATACAACCACTTCGGTGTAGTATAACCACAATAAATTAATCCGAGCATCGTTGTCTATCTTAAGTTATTATTAAGGAATTGTTGTGTACAGGGTCACCATGTAGGCCTACCGTAAAGCTGCGTTCTTAAGGAATATGTCAGTAGCTAAAACTTTATGGGCAGGGACAATAGGGTGATCAGTGAATAATGAATTATAAAAATATGGAAAGAATCAGTCGTTGCGTAATTTCGCCTTTGATCACGATATTTGGGGAATGCTGTAGCTTATTTTGTTGAGGCACTATTCTACAAGCCGGAAGGTCGAGGTTTCGATTCCCGATGAGGTCATTCGATTTTTCAATTGACCTAATCCTTCCAGCGGCACTATGGTCCTGGGGTCGACTGACCCTTTAACAGAAATGAGTACCAGGAATCTTCCTGGGGCATAAGAGGCGGCCGGTGTGTAAGGCTGACAACCTGACCACCATCTGTGGGCCGATTGCTTAGAAAATGTGGGAGCTTCCACTTCTCACAACCATGGGCCGTCATGACCTGTTACAGAGACAGTTTTACTTTCTTATCACGACATTTGTCTGGAGGACTGAAAAAACAAAATAACCTATGAAAATAAGGTTAGTCGGTGTCCCTGTTGGAATTCGAAAGAAGCACCGTCTAAATCCAAGTCAGAAGAGATATCGTTTGAATTGGCTTGTCGCAGTTCGTAGGTAGCTTTCTTCTGCTTCATGTGGGGAGCAGACTTCACGTCTGCAGACGGTGATATGCCGTACTCTTTTCAGTCTTCATTTCCCTAAATGCTGTGCACTGGAGCAGAACGCGGACTTCCCCACGGACCTTCCTGTGTGCCAGACATGTAATCAGAAAGAAAGCAGTCTCCTATATGAAAGATAAGGTCTCGAAGTATGGGCTTTCAAGTTGAACACGTCAAAATGCACACAAGGTTCTGATTCGACTGTCACTTCCAGGAAATGTTTCCTACTTAGGAAATGAAGAAAAAGATTGAAGTGACAGCATAGTATTGTCACAGTCTCCCAGAAAATAAATCACATCATTTCGTGATCGATACAGAAAAGTTCGAAAGCCACATATTAAAGTTCAATCCTATTCCTTTCCGTTTAATCCCTTTTACATGAACCCTTTGCTCTACACCGCTATAATGCTTATTCTCGCCTTCTATTTTCTCATTGTCTTCCTACTAAACATCATTTCTCCTCTACATTCCTTTCCAAACTTATCACTTTACATAAATATAAAGCCATGAAGGCAGACAGAGGCTGTGGAAATAAAGCTCCGCGCAATATTAACAGTAATTTTACTTCATGAGACAAGCTAAGTTCAATCACATAGAGAGAGAATTGTATATAACACTGATATAGAAATACACAACAGACTACATTGACTGAATGAGTGGTGACAGGTAGCTGAAAGACAAAACTATTGTAACATACACAGAGAAGAATAAGTGAAAATACACCTACTTCCGTTTCATAGAGCACGCATCGCTTAGAAAACGACTTCTCCAGCGATTCTTCGTTTCCGCGGGAATGTTCTTACTCGCTCGTTATCTAGCAGCAATAAGGGGACACATAGATAGACTCATAAATACATGCGTCCAACAATTCTTCTATTGTTGCGTGTAGTCGTTGCGGCAGGAACTTGTGTACCGAGCTGTTGCCTAGCAACACTGCTGATCCTTTGCCTAGCAACGCTAGGAGGGATGCACATAAAGACACAGAGATTGATGGGAGGGATTTATAAAGGGCACCGTTGAGATGGGCTCAGGTGCCGTGATACACATAGCAAGTATCATAAGGATTGGGTCAGGCATGACAGCATGGGGGTCCCATGGAGAGTACGCTAAAAAGACGTAGACGCTGGAAAGGGAGTTCAGATGCCGATATAGGCACACGTAGCCCAATTCGTGAAGACAAGAAAAAAAACAGAAGATCGGTGTTTCACTGTCAAAAATGCAAGTGAAAATATACACACTTTCTTTCCTGTATTTTAATCAGTTTATCTAATCTCATTACACGTATTTTCAATAAAAAATTAGTCTTATGAGATCATCTTGCTGCCTATGTGTCTACCTGTAACTGTCTTCCTGTATATTTTTCTGTGTACCCCCCTTAAGTTTTTAAGGTTATGAGGCTTATGAAATCACCTTGCTCTCTGTTTGTGTATTTCTCCTAATTTCTTTTATGAGTCTTATGAGGTCACCTTGCTCTCTGTGGCTCTATGTGTCCCCCCCCCCTCCGTAATTTTTCATTTTCAGTGCGGTCCGTTTCGTATCAAAGGACAGTTTGCGATTAATTCTTCCCAGAACTTCTTATTATAATATGATGAAATGTATGTTAAAGTGATATCGTGCAGTCATGTGATCCCACTCCCTTGCTCCTAGAAGAAAAGAGAGAAAAATTAAAGGAAGTAAGAAATTGATGAAGGCAGAACTGTGGATAAACTTATGAAAGCCTCTTCTTGTTTCTGCGGTTTATAGCTTATAAACTCTCTTCTCTTGCTAAGATAACTTTAGTTGGTGAGTTTGGAAACAACTTGTAGCCTTTTTGTTTGTTTGTCTCCTGTGTAGGTTACCTTTAACAGGAAATGGTTTTATCTGATTTTCTGAAAGCACGACTGTAAACGATTTGCCTTATTTCTATGGAAAATATAACCGCACCTTTGACTTTGTGCCTAGCGTGTATGTTCTCCTTAAAATGTGACGAACTTTCAGTTCCGAGTCATGTGGATTTTCTAACGATTAAAGCAGAAAAAAGTTTTCGCAGAATTCTGCATAATCGATACATCACGTTTACTCTCAACTTCTTAGCATCGTCACTAACATAACCACGTCTATACTAAGCTCTTCGATGGGTAGATATTCACTTGACTTTGATTTCGATGGTAATTTAAGGCGTCATGTTACAAAGGTATTCACTAGTAGCAAGCTAAGGGAGACCTAAAAACCCGAAAGTGTTTGGAACTGAATTCATCTGGCTCTGGAAACGAACCAATGGAGGGCTCTTGTGAACACGGTAATGAAACACTGGGTTCCACAAAATANTATAATAATAATAATAATAATAATAATAATAATAATAATAAGTAGAAGAAGAAGAAGAAGAAGAAACTAATCCTTTGGAACGCTAAAATATTTCGTGACCTCCAGGGATGGACAACAGCTGTGAATATATCGAATCAGCAGTCACAAACAGACGAAAGTGGGTGGTAGTCCAATATACTCGTAAAATATTACGAAATGCCTCTAACTTGAGGGTACTTGTGAACACGGTAATAATCCTTTTGGTTACATAAATGGCCGAGAATTTCACAACCATCTGAGTGACTGTCAGCCTCTCAAAACGGTTTTTCACCCCCAGAAGACAGAACTCTGCATAATGACCGTTGTAAGAAGCTGAAATCCAATTTACCTGCAGTGTTTCCAGTCTCAGCTATAGAGTGCGCAAGGCTCCCAGAGTGTAAATGCACGCAATAATTACCCTCATTAGGAGATAATGGCATGGAAAGCAAGAAAATGAGGAACGTGGCAGACGAAATACCTGTCAACTAACAGCGCAGTGCTGTGAGAAATTGCTTGAACCTGCGTGTGGTAGTTCCATTGCTTGTCTGTGCCATCTCGTAACACGCAAACGCCTTCTTATCGGAGTACTTCGCAGACAAGGGACATACAACTGAACTTCTGCTAACACTGCGAATGCAAATACAAGAACTGTCGGTATGACGTTGATGATGATGATGATGATGATGATGATAACCATAAGAAGAGGACACAAATAAGAATCGCTGTGCAATATATATATATTTGCGACGTAGAGTTTGACGTTCTCGCCGAGGTAGTTATGAATAGGTCTACTTTCTGGGATATATCGCCGTCTAGTCCGTTGAAAATCAAACGACGTTTCGGAGGAACATGCCGCCTTCTTCTTCATTGTCGAAGAATAAGCTCTGCTTACCGCCTGCTTCAAGCCAATTCCTTTGTCGGATTCATTCCTCGACCCTGAAGATGGATGCAACATGTTCCTCCGAAATGTCTGTTTAATGGACTACACTGCGTTATATCCCAGAAGACAGAATTCTTTAATGGAAGATTGGACGTGTGTGGTCCAGTATGCTGATAGAGATGTAGCCCAGTTCCGGAACGAGGACAAGGTACCGTACTGTCTGGTCCTGTTTGTCGCACGCCTGAGGGATAGTGGTAGATAAGTAGATAAGTAGAGATCACTGACGGAATACAGACTCTCAGATAAAGAGCAGACTACTTAAGAAATTATGACCAGCCACATTTTCTTCGCCATAATTCCAACATGAATGACACTGGAATTAATTCCCGGTCTCCTGAGCAAGAATCCCCCATGTAACCAAATGAACCACGACAAGATTCTGCTCTACAGGCAGTAGAAATATGGAGTTCTTTAGTTTTCAGATCTTCTGCTTCGCATTCGAGAAAGCCTGGTTTTGAATCGGCTATCATGACTGAAGCTTTTCATAGTTTTCCTCAGTCCCTTCAAGAAAATTCATAGGAAGTGTCTCAAATTAGGCTTCTTCCCGGCTACCTTCCAGTTATTTTGTGACTAATCATCTGACTTAGCTGAGATTTTGATGGAGTAGTTAAATTTACGCAATTAAACACTAAACCTTCACATTAAGGGATACCGCATTCGATTGATAGCTCAGAGACTTTGTTTCCTACTCAAAGGCTTTTCGTGGTGTTACTCAGGTCCTTCATGAGAATTCTGGAATAGTACCACCCTCTTCTCTCCACATTCCTCTTAATTGTTCATTCACGTGTGACGTTGTATAATCTATGCAGTTGAGAAGCGTCATTACATAAAGTGAAATTACATTTAGGTGTTTGCGCGTGAATTTTAAGACAGGTTTTGGAGTGGAAGATTGAATTTATTGACACGTTATTCACACAACTCGGGACTCCAGGCTACTGCAACGTTATCGCTATTCTACACACTTTCCAGTTCCATGCACTCAGGTTCTCAGTCCTTCACTAACCATATCCTGGCAACGGATTTATAACAATCTCACTGTAACTTCAAATCACAGCGGCCTCCGTAGTATAGGGGTAACGTTCACACCTCATGACTCAAGGTACGCGGGTTCAAACCTTGCGGAGGTCGTGGAATTTTTAAGGGTGGAAAATTTCAGGGAATAAGTCCTCTGGGAGGGACTTTAAGCCGTGTGTCCCGTGTTGTAGATTTGCGGCACGTAAAAAGATCCTCATGTCTCTAGGAGACCTGTGAGCTAAATTAGGCAAAAGTTTCCCGCCCAAGTAGTTTCCAATGCCTCTGGTAGATGGGGGAAGCACCAGGTACCACGTGCCAGAAGAGGACCGACCTCGCTGGCAAAGTGGGGCTGATAGCAAAGCACCAGTACCAGTAGGGTATGGGGACAGTAGAAATTAAAGGGGGACGCAAAATGGACCAATAACTGGTCTAAGTGCATGGGGAAACCCACCCCTTCTAATAATGAATGAATGAATGAATGAATGAATGAATGAACTTCAAATCACACATTAATTCTTCTTTGCACAGCCTAATTCCTTTCTTGCCAATTCTGAAGACTTAACTCAATGCAATTCTTCTCTGCTCCGAAGCTCATATCCCGGCAGGCGGCCGTCCCTAAACTCAACTCTCCACTCTATGCTGCTCAATTGAATTCTTCTTTATAACTAATTTGCAATATTATCCCGTATTGTTTTAGGTTTGTTTATCACACCGTTGCAAAGCAATGGTCTCGGCGTAGACCACATAGAAAACAGCCTATGTATTGTTGAGGCCTGTTTACTGCGGGCATTTGTTAACCGAGACGTTGCCTAGCAATGGATATACAAGTCACGATATTATCAATAATATTATTTTTTACAATTTCATATTAATGAACAGCATATCTACACAGTCGGTAAAAATCCAGAGGTCTCATATTGATGAGAAAATAATATCTGGTCCAGCAATGACACATAAAACGTTGTTCCAAGGTACGGCCGAAATAATATTTGACAAACACCTGTTCCAGAGTTTAAAACTCCGCGAGGTATCTTATTTTAGATCACCCCATTAAGAAACTACTTTCCCCGTCCCCTTCTTTCATCTTCGGCAGCACGGCTTGTCACTTGTCACTGCAGAAATCCTAATTAGTGGCTCAGTAATAATCCCAGCAAACTTCACAGAATCCTGCTTCCGTCACAAGATGGCTCTGCTATCAGCGGAGAGCAGACAGCCTGCTAATGAAACTTCATTAAGCTCTGTTCTATATGACTTCAAAATAATTAGGATATGTATTCGAACAATAAAGAAATAATTACTAATCTCTGTAATTAATGAGATACAACATAGCACAAAGACGAATAAAGAATTATTCACACAAATATAGAATATGTTCCATGTAAACATGTATAACAGCTTTGAAATTATTTCATATATGTGTTCTTTTCGCTTAGTACATAAAATGAAATTACTATGGGAAGATCTCATTTGTCAGTTCCTCAAATAGACAACACAAATAACTTTTCATTTCCTACTGATGAAATATTTGAACATATTCCTATTTAAGATAAAAGGTAAAGCTATCTTTATAATAGGCCGTGAAGGCCCACAGGGTTGTGAGACGTCGAGACTTCCATATTTTGTATAGACAATCGGCTCACGGATGGTGGTAAGGTTGTCAGCCTTACGCGCCGGCCGCCCTTTACTCCCCAAGAAGTTTCCAGGTACTCATTTCTTAGAAGCTAAATCGGCCCCAGGATCATAGTGCTGCTGGAAGAATTAGAAAAATTGAAGAAATCCAATAACCTCATCGGGAATTGGTCGTACGACCTTCCGGCTTGAAGTGCCTCAACCAGCTACGCTACCGCCTGCCCCATTTTTTTCTTGGCACTACAGCCCCAATGGGCCTAGGCCTACCTCCATGAACTTTTCCGTTCACTTCAGTTCTTCTAGATCTTACACATTCGGTAGGACTCCTTGGGCGAGTGATCAGCTCGTCGCAAGGCCTTTACCTGTACACAAAGACAGAAAAACGCACACACACAAACTAAACATCCATGCCCTGAGTGGGGTTCGAACCCACGATCCCGGCTTCAGAGCGAGCGAAGACAGTGCATGCCTTAGACCGCTCGGCTACCGTGACCGGCTCGTGCCCCATTTACCAATGTAAAATTCTCCCACTGCCATACTTATAAAGAGCAGCTTTGAAAACTGTCATATTTTAAGCCCATTCAACTGAAAGTTCGCATTGATGTGAAACGGTAACTTGTACACCCAATCCCCGTCCACTACGATAGACGCTTCTTTGGAACATTTCATGTAAAGTGAAGTCGCCTTAGTAGAATATGAATTTCCGGTAAGAAGCAATGTAATGCAAAGCAATGGAAGAATCGTGTGTGACAATTTTGCAAACCAGATGAAACCGAACTGGCGACGGTAGAACTCGCGTTAGGTGACGGTGTAAGATTACAGACACATGGCTGCCGTTAGTTCTTACGCTCAATTGGCGTCACATAAGGGAAAATAAAAGTCTAGGTTATTCGAACAGATATTTATATTCTGGTTTTGATGCAATTATAAAAGGACTATTTCTCGACATCCGAGTACATCACTTGTTTAAGGAGGAAGAACTGTTATTGTATTTATTAAATCAATCTACAACAATAATTCTATCAAACAGTACAACAATGAGAACTGTCTCTACATCAAATACAATCGGACGTTGCGGTTCAGTGGTGAATCATTTGCATCATATTCTGGACGTTCCTGGTTCGATTCTCAATACGGACGCCGGGTTACGCTTACGGATTTTGTCCTCAGGTACGGTACTACGTTTCAGATTTATGTGCCCAAGTATGGTCTTCCTTTCCAGGTTTATGTCTCAAAGCTTGGTGCTAGTTCTCAAGCTAATTTACCCAGGTATGGCGTCACTTTTCAGGCTTATGTACTCAAGTATTTTGTTCCTTTTCAGGCTCATGTCCTCATGTGTTCACTTTTCAGGCTTATGTTCTGAGGTGAGGTCTTATATTGCCAGGTATTATCTTATTCCGAAGCTTGTGTTACCAGGCATCAGGAATAAGCTTACGTTTGAGGCTTGTGTCCACAGGTTCGGGTCTGTACTTCAGATAAACATCCCCAGGTATGGTCTTACGTTTCAGTCTTGTGCTTCAGGTACAGCCTAACATTTCATGCGTATGTTTCCAGTCATTGAGTAAGGCTTCAGTTTTCAGGTTTATGCTCAGAAAAACGTGGCTTCGTCCCGCCAGGCTTCATTTAAGCACTTCACATTCGTGTCTTAGTAGTATATTATTAAATATTTTATACTAAATACTGCCAAATTTCTGAATGCAGCTTGTTTCCCCTTCTTAGTTACCTATTAAGTTTATTTTAGGCCGCGCCATAGTTCAAGCGGTTAGTCGCTGGCTTCCCACCGCGGCGGCCCAGGTTCGATCCCAGGTCTGTTCAAGTGGGATTCGTGGTGGACAAAGTGGCGCTGGGGTAGGTTTTCTCCGAGTATTTCGGTTTCCTCTGCCAATTTTCATTCCACCAATTGCTCCACAATCACCCTCACCTTTCATCTGGGGCTGGTACAATAGGCCAGAAGTGGCCGCAGTACAAGGGACTTAGACCCACCCCACTACCAATAAAAAAGAATATTTTAAATAGTTACAAGTATATAAATGAATAAATTTACAGTACGTAAGCAGTTATTTTATGACTGCTGCAGGCCCCGTCACCTGGCTTGCTTATGATCCCCTGGAAAGTTTTGGTGATGTTACGTAGTGTGGAATGTATTAAGGCAGGATGCTTATTGAAGAAAGCAGTCTTCTGGGATTTGNTCTCACGGTGTTGTCGCTTGCAGATTTACTTATACTTCTTCAACCCTGAAGATGGGGGCGATACGTTCCTCCGAAACGTCGGTTAACACCACATATACACTGTGCCAAATCCCAGAAGACTGCTTTCTTCATAGTCACCGCCGTGAAAGCCTCAAATCTTACAGGATGCTTATTGATCATGAATAGTAAACCATGTAGAAAGAAGCGATCGTACCACATTTAAGATAATGCTAGACTGAATACTTATAATAGACGTCAGCTCCCTCATAGGTGTGGACTAGTACGAATTTGCATTCTCGTATTTTTCCCCACTAACAAAACTTCGGGACCCAATACAACAGTACTACATTGGTATTCGATAGAAGAACTGAGGAAAATTAAGGAGAAGAAAATCTACATGACACATCATCTGTATCATTAACCAATGTTGTCATGCAAAACGCATGCCTGGGTTTTCTTTTGGAGTCTGGAAACTGCTGCGTTACAGGTAAACCCTACACGCCTGCCACATCAATACATTATTCATGATTTAACGGACACTTTTTCCTTGCCTCCTTTTACGCACACAAAATAGGGAGATAGAAGCCTAAACTGTCGGCAGTCTTGCGCTTCATGTGATAGATATGACTACATAATGTAAAATTATCTCCTCAAAATAGATGTGAGGTTATTGGGGCGGTAACAAGGAAGATTACATACCGTCTTCTGAAGTATTCAGTCCTATATTTTGGTAGTGAGGCATAAACTTTTCGGAGGTACCTGTGACCTCTAACTTCAAGGTAGAAGATTTAAAACGTTGGTACATATCTAAAAGGCGTCACATTCCAGGTTATACCGATCTCTCCTCCTCAGATTATCTTCAGATATAGGTCACTGAGCTTTGTGTGGTCATGTTAGGTGCAGAGTCGACTGGCGTGTTGATGTAAGCCACCGCAGACTGGCTGATTCGTATTCGGGAGACCCAGAATTCGACGCCTTGCACAAAGCTGCGTACGCTGAATGAGGATTTAGAGGTTTTTTCAGTTCCTCTAAGCAAATATTGAAACACTGCCGTCGGCCATTACTGCTTCCTTCCAAGTCCATCGTCTCTGTTCGCCATAATATTCCGAATTATATAATCAGTGAATTTTAAAAATTTAACAATACATTAATTTTGCAGTAGGCTACGCTAAATAAACGTCACATTTGAGTGTTCAGAACTCCTTTATCATATTCTGGAAGCGTCTGATTCGATTATCGGTTTGGGGACTATTTATCCTGAATAAGAATTTTCGTAATTTTCTCAATTTCGTCAAGAAAAATTCTGAGATAGAATGTCAGCCCACTCCTTCTCATGACATTCAAAATATATTATCCTCTGCCATAATATCTGTTGGAACTGTAACCGCCCATTCTAACTGGAGGAGTGTTGTGTGAAAATTAAATTTTGTATTAAGTTAAGATTAACAATATTACAAACAAAGAGATCCGGCAGATAGCCAGCTCTTACACGCGGAAGGGACATAGTTCAAGTTTTGCTATGTGAACAGGAAGTAACATCTGGTACTTTCCTGGAATTCTGGCAGTTTCAGCAACGTCGGAAAGTCTTTGAGAATTTGAGAGCTGACAACTTTGGACAGCGATAACTTAGAAGTGGGACGGCCGGAGCCTCACACCCTGACTGTAATGCATCAAGGGGCTGTCATCCTTAGCGTCAGGTCAGCATCTGCCAGAATCACATAGCAGAGCAACATGATTGGGAATTCAAAATTTAGGGAACCTCCTAGTTTGAAAAATTAACCAATGGCAGAAGTGGAGGAGTGGATTTCTCTTGGAGTCTGGGGTTCGTGGACCTCAGAATTCAGAGAGAGGGCATTCCACCTCGGAGAGTCTTGACACTACTTTCGGCAAAGTCGGACACTAAATTTACCACTACGGCCCTTCCGTAGAATAGTATAAGTACAGTACAAAGCAACAGTAGTAAGAAATTCAGTTGTATTCAGAAAGCCGGAAGGTATTAAAGGACTACCAAGTGCAACCGTCTAAAGGTGGGTGATTGTAGTGAAGTGTTCTTCCTGCCCTGTCCGAGCCAGACCCTTATAAGACCCTGGGATAGGAACCCAGCTCTACTGATTAAAGTAAAGAACCCAAAGAAGTGAGAGGTGGTGGAGTGGCGCACAACGAAAAGGGCACAAAGGAAGTGAGCGGTTACAGAAGTTCCATATAAAATTGTCAAAATTAAATATATTACTTATAAAATATTGAAATTCCATAACTTGAAAATTTTTGGTAAGATTAACCAACTAAATACATTGCGCCGATCCCCTCTTTAAAAGCCGCCAATTGTGAGGCTACTAAAAAAATTTCGAACATTTTATGAAACCCGAAGGTTCATTGCCGTATCCAGAATAACCCTCCACTGGTCCCTATCCTGAACCAGATCAATCCAGTACATACCAACCAATTCTATCCCTTTAACATCCATTTTCATATTATCAACCCACCTATATGTTGGTCTGCATAGTGGCCTCTTTCTTTCTAACTTTCCCACCAATATCCTATACGCATTCCCCTTCTTCACATTCCTGCTACATGCCCTGTACGTCTCATTCTTTACTTGATCATTCTAATGATACTTCGCGAAGAGTATAATTTATGAAACTCCTCACTATGCAGTTTTACCCAGCCTTCTGTCACTTCATCCCTCTTCGGTCCAGTTATTCTCCTGAGTACCCTGTTTGCAAACACAACACCCTCAGAAATACTCAGTCTCTTTTTTATTATATCGCTTATTTTAGTGCTAACAGGTTTGAGCCATTCTTCCCTCTTACACCAACAAACTTAAACTGATGTTTGAATGTGGCAACCCAAAACAATCAGCAATTTAATTGGTGCCGACATGGCAAAATAATCGTAACTTTACTGCAAAGTAACTGCAGGAAGCAACTTCGTTTCAAAAGATATCCCTCAAGAGAAACGCTAATCCGCTTACAGCTCCTAACAACATGACATCTCTTATAGCGTCGGTCTGCTAAGGAACATAAAGCAAGACCGGATACGTTCTGCACAAATGTGAGGGCAAAAAAACAACAACCGTGCCTACGTGTCATCAAAACACACGCGATAGCGTACCATGCTACAAACCTGAATGTCGTGGGTTCGAGTCCCGATGAGGTTATTGGATTCTTCAATTGACATAATCCTTCCAGCGGCACTATGGCCCTGGGGTCGACTCAGCCTTTAACAGACACGAGTACCAGAGATCTTCCTGGGGTAAAGAGCGGCCGGCGCGTAAGGCCAATTGTCTAGAAAATATTCGAGCCTCTAAGTCTCACAACCCTATGGGCCTCCATGTCCTGTTATAGGGATAAAGGTAAGGTACAGTTGCCCCTGTGCTTAGCTAATGAAGTACTACGCCATGAAGGCTTATGGGGAAGTGGATGTATAGATCCACGTTTTCTTGACCTCGGCACTAGTTGGAGGTGAGTGGTTAGCTTCATGCCCCGGCCGCCTTACCTCCGGAAAAGAGCCCTCGGTACACATTGCATATGAGATTGGGTGAATCCCAAAGCCGGTCTGGACGACATGGAGGAGAGAAAATTCTTGACCCTACGGGACTCAAAACTCCGACCCCTCGGTCGTCCAGTCCGTAGCCATTCGCTATACCGACTGAGCTATCCCGGCTTTAAATTTTACAGGGATAGCTTTACATTTTACGTGTCACCATGCAAAGCAATGATACTCATTTATAGTATCTGAGGTTCTCACAGCGGTGGTTATGAAGAGATCTGTCTTCTGGGATATAGCGTCAAACAGTCAGTTGAAAGTCAACCAACGTTTCCGAAGAAAATGTCCCCATCTTACGGGTCGAAGAATAAGCCAAGCAAGAAACCAGCGAGAAGCAGGTATCACGCAGAGCTCGACTCTGAAGACGCTCCTATTGGGTTACTTTGAGATGCTATCAGAAGCCGGACCATACAAAGTCCACTGGACGGCTGGGTGATGACAGATGAATTGTAAGAGATTTAGATGGAAGCGGTAACGGTGTAATGGAGATGTATACCGGGATTTTCCTACAAGGATTCAGGAAAACCATGAGAAACTTTAGTCAGCTGAGAGTCGAACCGAGCATCTCTCGAATACGAGTCTAGAGCGTTACCCCTGCTATAAAATGCTCGACGCTCCTCGCAGCTAATTTAACATATTCATCTGGAGTCACTGAGATGGGAAGGCGATGGTGAACAGCGAGAAGACAAGTGTGACAAAGGTCAGTGCACTATCCAGCTGTCTTCATGGAGAAACTGAGGAAAATTAATTCCGGATCGATGACATTGCAATCGAAATCAGTACCGTGTTGCTTAAAAATAAAATCCTATGGCTTGACCGCTAAACTAATCAGCCCTATGCAGCGGTCGTATTAAGTGAGTTTGCTGCAACAAGGAACTAACTCCGTAGAGGAGGCGTCTTGTTCGTAAGCTAATAAGAGCTCAGATGATCAAGAATTTCTCAGACTTTCAGAGAAATCTAAGGTTCATTACTGCCATAACAGCTCACTAATTGACTTTAAACTGGACCAGATCATTCGAGCTCAAATTCTTACTGAATCCTTATTTCTACTGAACCTAGTTTAATGTTATTGTGATACACAGACCCATCGCTAGGCAACGACTCGGTAAAAACATTCCTGCAGAAGCCAACGCGCGCAACAATAGGAAGTCTACTGCTAAGCAGCGAATCAGTAAAAACGCCTAAAACAATATGGGACAGTAGAACACAGTGTTTTCCGTGGGGTCCGCCCCCGAGACTATATAAAGAGAAGTTCCAAGGGAACAACCAGTTGTTATCAGAAGTTTAGGGAGTTCAGTTGAAGAATAGTTCATTTGAGTCAGGTTCATTTGAGTCAGTTTTTGTTAACAAATGGGTGGAGTTCTCGAGATGTCAGTACAAGGTAAATGAAAAAAAAACAGCAAGAAAGTAATTTGACTGTGACAAGAGGACTTCATGTATGATTTGAAGTGACAGTGAGACTTATAAATCCGTTGCCAGGATACGACTAATGAAGACTGAGAAAACTAGTGTATGCAACGGTAAACTGTAAAGCTTGTAGATAAGCGATAGCGCTGTAATAGCCTATAATCAAGAGTTGTACGTATAAAGTGTTAATAAAGCCAATCATCCAATCCAAAACCGGTCCATAAGTCACGCACCTCCCTACATGTGACATTATCATCCGACCTCCGCCTTGGTATCCTTTTCCCCAGGTGTGACTCGTTTCTAAAGTAATGTGTTTTTTTATTATTCTCCTCTCCACAGCATCCGAACGGATTCTGGAGCTCATCCAGCCCCTATGCAAACAGTACCTGATGTGACTTCCACGGGGGTAAAGCAGCCGGGGCGTGAAACTGACCACACGCCTCCATCTAGTGCCAACGTTATACTTCCACTCCTCCATATGTCTCCATGGTACAGTGCTTAATTAAATGAGCACAGGGATAATTTTATATTAATTTTACAGTAATTTGCTTGTCAGAAAGGGGTGTGCCTGGGATAGCAACCACCTAACAAATATCACACCCTTATGAATCTCTGTGGTGCAATTTCAGTTCGCATGACGAATAAAACATGGGAATGTCAGGAATTTTTACTCCTATTTGAAGTTATATATACTTCTCTGGCCTGCACAGTTGGGCGTGGCGCGAATGGTAACGCCATGAACACAGCCACACACACACGTGGGATTTTTTGCTGAATTTTAAGATGTTATCAGGAACGTAAACAAATTTCAAGTAGCACAGTGACTGGCCTAGTTTGAAAACTGACAGTTATATTAGAAATGTGGTTAAATATATCCCCATTTCGTTACCAAATATTGCAGTCGAATATTCAACATAGCTGTTTCGTATTCGGGAGGTCCTGGATTCAAAAGTAGTTTCGGAGCCCTGTTATGAGAACACACTAGTTTCATGGATTACCTCAGCTCCTCTAGGAACCTACTAGGATAGGATCTAATATTGAGCTGCGAATGCGTCTTCCATATCCTTTAATTTCGTTATTTACATTAAATTTGCTCTACAAAGTTTAGTACAGAAGCTGTCAGTTATAACAAATTATGAAACTACAAAACAGAAACACAGTATTTGTCATCAACAATTTTGAACGCTTGATGATATCCAATGTTGGTCGAAACATGTAGTTTGAAGAACTCCGCGGCTTTAGTCCACAAACGAATTATACCGACCGAGCGACCGCCGCTTGCGCTTGTCGGCCTAGTTAGTGCAAACTTCAGCGGATAGAGAGTGTCGCGTGATCAGCGCAAAGAATTCACACTGCCGTTAACTTTGGTTTTCTAGACCGGAGCCGCTACTTTTACATTCAAATAACTCTTCAATTATCCTCATGAGGCTGAGTGGACCCCGTTCCAGAACCATTACTTCTCAGAAAATTTTGTAGCGCCGGGAATCAAACCCGGGACTTCTGTGTCTGTAGCCAGGAACTCTCACCACTAGACCACAGAGACAGTCTACGTGCGGTGTGATGTGGAATAAAATTTAAATAAGTTTTAGAAAGACGTGTTGCACGTAAGACGTTTGAATACGTATATGTGACTCGAATGACAAATGTAATTGAAATATTTAAGTAGGTTCGGTGATATAACCCCTCTTTTGTGCGCTCTCTGCTGCATGGCACGTTCATTTCATGCACTTTGTGCATAATAAAGAATAAAAAGTTTATTGAAACAGACTATGGCAGCTTCTCACGCTTCTTCCAAAGTGCTTTTCAAATTCTCGTTAAGATACAGGGTCTGCCTAAAGGAATGTCGAGAGTACAGATGCCTGCAGCGCAGAAACGAAAACAGATATGAAGGTGTAGTTTGTAGTCTTTCATTCATCAATTGAAACGGTTTTTTAAACATAAGTTTAAAAGCTGTTAGATGCGAAATACTTCACAATGAGCGCCATCTCATTTCTGTATACATTCAACATATAGTCTACTTCTTGCCAGACGCGCTGTAATGTGTACTCTACTACATCTGCAATTGTTGCAGTGATCTGTGCTTCGAGTCCATCCAGCATATTCGCTGATTGGCTGTACACCTGGTCTTCCACATAAACCCAAACAAATAAGTCAAAGGCGAAAAAAAAAGCAATTAATACGAATTTATAAAAAGTTAAATGATAAACGAACAAAGTAATTATATAAGAAGTCTTCATTGCAGTCCCCTTTACTTTTTACACTAGTATCAAAGTTGCATGAATACCTATACTCATCGAGAGAAGAAATTTAGTGGTTGTATTGAAGGCATTCGTGCACCGCTATCTTGATCTTCACACCCCTTCATCTGGCTAGAAATGACGTCCACTTACAGCATCTTTTAGTGGCCAAAGAAGTTATAATCATTTGGAACTACTTATGATCAATGAGCAAACATTCTGCGATAAATTTCAGCAAGTT
This sequence comes from Cryptotermes secundus, assembly GCF_002891405.2. NCBI lineage: Eukaryota > Metazoa > Arthropoda > Insecta > Blattodea > Kalotermitidae > Cryptotermes > Cryptotermes secundus. Next base: position 1,282,524 of record NW_019727402.1, on the reverse strand, counting down.
AATTTTTTCTGAATTAAAAACTGCATTACAGAACCCATCTCTACTTTCCTGCATGACGGCAAAGGCGTCGCCATTTTGAAAACTGGATATTTCCAAGCAACATCAGCAGATGGTACTACGTGGCGTTCAGTGTTGCCAACAGACTTCGATAAATAATCTGACACAGGGTTATCTAGAGTATTTGCATAATACGAACACCTTTTATGTTGATTCTGCGGTTTGCATTTCAATGACTTCATTATTTTCGTCTCATTATTAATTTTAGTAGCAGTAAACTTTGGAAATGGCTGCTGTGAATTAAAGTGGTCATAATAAAAGTCTCTTCCCATCCTTAATTAAATTGCGCGGCTTCGGGATGAGAAACAGAAACAATCTCCATCCAAGCATTTATGTGTTTGTGTGTGTCCCATGAAAAACTGGTCGTAAATGACATAAGATTGTTTAGCAATAAACTTACTTTATTATTGTCTCTTATGTTACAGAAATTATTTCTCTAATTAAATTTTCCAAATGGATGCAGACATTTATAATCAGTAAAACCTATTATTAAAACTATATTTCATATTTCTGGGGAACGTATGTACGCTAATCTAGACACTTCAATGATAAATCTTATCGTAAAATATTGAGAGATGATCAATTTTGTAATTCCAGGTAGATTGTCATAAAGTTTTGTAATATAATTTACGTCTTCTATTCTATCTTTTCATCACATATATCTCTTTCCAGTCTGATACTGGAGAAACGCAACTGACAGGTTCTAGTGTCACACGTTTTATGATAGGATTTCGTTTTTAGTATTTATCTTAGAACAATGGACTATCATAAAATTTTCAGGCACTAAGATTCATAATAAACTAAGTTCTTAACTCATTCCTAGAATATACGGGAATATCCTTGGAGTAATTACATTCTTCGTGCGATAAAACATAAAACCCGACTATTTCACAGCAGACGCTTCATATTTTAAATTAAATTTTAGCAGCGTCTTGTCACTTGTCTCGTTACATTCAAGTGATCGAAAACAAAAATAAGAATGTATTCATCGTCACTGCCGATTTAGTTTCGAAAAATTAACTCAATATTGTATTTTATTTATATTGTATTTTGGCGGTCGATTTAAACCAAAAACCGTCTCTAGGTAATGTAAAATTTTGAAGAAAATACGTACATGTTGGTAATCAAGTTCTATTTCGGAAGCATTATATCGTGTACATCCTGTACCATATATCCACAACCTTACATTTTCAACACGTGGTGCTTAATTAAGCACAAAAACAATTATAACTTTTTAAATTTCTTATGCCGTGCATACAAGCCTACGTAACAGAGGCGACACTATGACGTCACGGCAGAAGGGCGCGGTTCAATCTTCTGCATCATCAAGTTGTTTCATTAACAGACGCACATTCTGTATGCATAGCTAGCATTAATGACATTAGCCAGAACACGCCTCACTACTTGACACAGATAACCATAGACGTTGAATTTGGAAGAGAACGGTCATAGCCTGTTTCAACGTACTATCTTGGCATTCATATTGACAGACTACGAAAAATCACGAAATTTCGTCCGGCACAGTTTGAACTAGTAACCTCCAACGTGTACGTCTGAAGAATACTACATAAACCTTCCACGCTAAACAAAAAAGCGTACGTAATATATCACAATATAATATAATATAAAGTAATGTAAAAAGGTAAAGCCATCCCTGTAACAGGCCGTGGAGACCCACAGGATTCTGAGACGTCAAGGCTTCCATATACAATCGGCTCACAGATGGCAGTGAGGTTGTCAGCTTTACTTGCCGGCCGCCCTTTACCCCATGAAAGATTCTTGGTACTCATTTCTGTTAGAGGCTAAGTCGGCCGCGCTATAGCTCAAGCGGTTAGTCACTGGTTTCCCACCGCGGCGGCTCGGGTTCAATCCAGGGTCTGGTCAATTGGATTTTGTGGTGGACAAATTGGCGCTGGGGCGGGTTTTCTCCGAGTATTTCGGTTTCATTCCACCAAATTCTCCATCATCATAATCGCCGGGGGCAGGCTACACTAGAAAAATCAGTGGCCGCCGTGCCGAGTGGACCCAGTTGGACTCCACCCCCTCCCCTCGCCACACACTAAGCGAATTAAAAAGAAATTAGAGGCTGAGTCGACCCCAGGGGCATAGTGATGCTGGGAGGTCAATTAAAAAAAATCTAATGACCTCATCGGAAATCGAACCCGCGACCTTGCGGATTGTAGCTTAGTGTCTCAAACCGCGTGCCCCCTGTTATAATGTAATATAAGGAAAAGAAGTGCACCCAAATCTTTGCGTGATACACGACGTAGAAAGAGATCATATGGGAGATCAAGACTGCAGCAGACCCTTGAATAATTATGAAATGGGCGTAGTCCTTAGGTACATACCCACGTGATCATAAAAAAGCGAATAAGACCTAGAAGCTCGATAAGATTGCGTATTAATAAAATTATTGCCATTTAAGGCGTTAACCGTGGTCCTATTTTTGTTCAAAACAAAGTTTCAGAGACTGAACTCTGCCTCAGTCCTCAAGTAAAAGGCCTGATGAATTGGGACCAAAGCACAGGGCTAGTCCGTACCTCCGGAGATATGTCTATCGATTTGGCCCAACTGAGTATGAAGGCAGAATTGTCTCTGAAATGTTCTAAACAAAAACAAGACGATTAATAATGCTAAAAAATTAAATAACTCTATAGCAAGGTCACTATATTAAATGGATCACATTACCAACATGTAACTTGAGCGTGAAAATTCCTCGTCTAATTAAAATTCAATTAGCTGAGTCTTTAGAAATAGGATACCAATCAATTAAATTGGTCCCCTCCCTTGATAAACATTACACTGGACGATGGGTAGAATCCCAGATCAACTCTGAAAGCACCAGCGAAGAGAAAACACTGAAGCTCCAGTAATCGACACCCGGAAGTCCAACCCATAGCCAACCCCTTTACTAACAGAGCTACACTGCCTAATTCCAAATATAGGGCTTCTACTGAAAGAAAATGTCACTTCTTTAACTAACAAACTGACAAGCTGGACGACTGAAATGGTAAAATTGTTTATAAATTGTAAAAAAAAAAAAGGTCGGAATGAAAAGTTGAGTATAAATGTTATCATAAAAATACAAATTCCGTGTCCTGTAGTCCGCAAGCGAACTACACCGACCGAGCAACCGCTGCTTGTCGGCGAAGTTAGTGCCAACTTTAGCGGATAGAGGGTGCCGCGTGGTCAGCGCAGAGAATCCCCACGGCCTTTAATCTCAGTTTTCTAGACAGGAAAAACATTTTGTTCATTCAAAATATTCTCATAATATATTTATTTTAAATTCCTCTTTTGAAGACGGGCCATTTCTCGGCTCCAAAGCAAGTATTAACAATGATTTAGACTACCTAAAAAGAAAGGACAATTGGTACAAAAAGAATGTCCATTACTTGGCATTGCTCAATCAGATTCTCAAAAGTTGGAAGTGAAAGAAATTTCGCGAGAGAAAAGTTTTAAGCATTTTTGCTTTAATGAAACTGTAAAGGAACAAAATCTATCTACTCTTGGTATTCTCTTACATAAGTTAATCTAACTTTAGAAAATATAAGGCAGAAATGTACAAATCCCGGCGTCCTTTCTCCCATAAAGGTGCGTAGCTTTCAATATTGGTACAATAGGCCAGAAGTGGCTGCAGTACAAGGAACTTAGTCCCACCCCACTAGTAGTAAACTTTCAATATACCACATCAACAGTAATTTCTCTGGTTTTCTCCCTAGTAATATTTAGCATAAATCATAATATGTTCTGCAGTGTATGAGTACTTTGTCAGTGTTGTTGTTTGTCTTTAATAATGCCGATTCGGTACACTAAGAACGTCTTATAACCACATTACATAGTCCACGCGCCTTTCCTCACATGGGTTTCGCCAAGTATTATTATGATGACAAAATCAAGGAGGGTATAGGGGCCAGAGTATTCATGGGAGAGATGAGAAATGCATACAAAATTTTAGTAGGAGAGACTTACGCAGAGATGGCACTTAACAAGTTCTGTACGTGACGAAAAGAGAAACTTTGTCCCTACCGAGAATGGAGCTCCTCTCGTCCTTGCCGTAGCCAACTACTTTACTGACTGACCTATCATATCGTTGCATAATGAACAGCTTAATTTTCAAATAAAGCCAGTCTATAGCCCCTCAGCATGAAGCGTATAATTGCATTTTAACTGAAGGTTGGGAATATGTTCTGCATTGTCGTGCTGTCAAAGATACATTAGAATCAGCCGATCCCCCACCTAATATTATAAATATTAAATTTTTCCAAATTAATTATGATTAAGGCCAAAGTATATTACCAACGACTATATTATTTGATCCTTCGTTCATTTGTCGACGCCTCCTTATTCAATTTAAAGAGTGGCGTCGAATTATATTGTCATTTGCGAATGACAAATTTGAAATAATCTGGAAGAAAATGTTAGGAAATTAATTAAGATGCCATCCCAGCACCTTCGTGGAGGTACTATGGAAAACCACGATACCTCGGTAAGGATGTCCGGTGTAAGGGCGCAGTCTAAATCTTTATGCCATCCAAATATGAAGCACCACAACGTTCGGTTCGCCATTAGGTTCTAAAATTTTCCTATTTCTTTTTCAATATACCACAACCGGGAGCATGCAGTAGCGTAGTTAGGCGAGTCACTATACTACAAGCCAGACGGTCGCGGTTTGAAATCCCGATTTCGTAATTGGATTTTTCAATTGGCCTAACCCTTCCAGCGGCCCTATGGCCCTGAGGTTGACTCACCTTCTAACAGAAATGAGTATCAGGAATCTTCCTGATGGTTAAAGGGCGGACGGCGCGAAGGCTGACAATCTCACCGCCAACAGTGAGCGGATTATCTAGAAAATGTGGGAGCCTTGACGTCTCACAACCTCATGGGCCTTAACGACCTGCTACAGAGAGAGATTTTCTTCTTTTTACCAGCACGACAACCTTGATATACTCTCATACGCATTTTGATAACAGCGCATATTTCGGGATGTCCCACTTTTGAAGCAAAGATTCTAACACTGAGAGGTTAAAACGTTCTCGATCTAAAAACTAAGTGAAACTCCTTCGTGAGTTTATTACATCCGTTTTGTAATACGAGACGTTTTTAAATTGTTGATCAAATGGTCTCCATATCCAAGAGCATCGGGAGTTCACGTTCCCTCCCAAGAGGCAATATTGTGATTAGGTTATTAGAACTAAGCGAGGTGCATCACACAGCGACCATAACCAACTGAATATACGGTTTTAAAAAGCTGTTCGTTGCTCATCTGATCAAAAATGAACTGAATTTATGATACCTGAATATTCGTTACCGTGATAACAGCTCGAGGGAAACGTTAGGAGCGGTGGGTAGGAATTAATCTATGAGAATTCTTTCAGTTGTCTCAGCATAGGAAATAAATGCCACTTTCTGCTGGCTCTTCATGGTCTTGTATATTTACTTTTCTGCTTCTTATTTATTCTCTGTTAAATATTTTTGAACGGGACAACCTCAGGGGATCTCCCGGTTTTCTCAGGAATCACATTTGAAGGGATCTCCCTGATCCCGAGGTTACAACCACAAAGGTTCGGGAGTGGGTAATGGCTCCTGAATGCTCTGTGGTCGGTTTTAAACACTTAGTCCGAACCTCACAGGAAACACCGATGATGACTGCAGCTGTCACTCCCAGCACTAGGCAACGGCACGGTGGCAGTCACTGTCTGCTTGTAATAAAGCAGTAGGAGAAACAAAGAAAACTTCACGTATGTGGTTTGATGACTCCCAGAGGCGTCAGAGAGTAAAATATGATTATAAATTCCATGGAATTCGAAAACGAAGGTCACTGTGCTGACGAGAGCCAGCAGAAATTTAGAAGTCAGTCAGCCAGTCAGAAGGTTTGTGGCCTTTGGGAAGCGCAGCGTACATACTTGGTGGTACAATGCTAACCTGCATCCTGCTTCCTCTGGAGCTGGGTGAATTACCGACATCTCGGCCAGCTTGTCTCCACCATCGAGGCAAAGTTACATGGCCACGGTATATGAGGGCATTATAATCTTAGAGCGGTCACTATGAAGAGTACGGTTTTCTAGTTTTTAGCGCCATGTAGTTTGCAGAGACCTCAACGTTTCGGAGAAGCAGCTTGTCGCCTGCTTCAGCCTGGTTTCTTAATTGGCTTAGTCTTTAGCCCTGAAGATGGAGAAAATACTCTCTTCTGCAGTGAAGAACTATAATTCTGTGTATTTTCATTTTTAATCCTTTGGACACGACACGAGAAGATAAAATATTCTGAACTGAACGGTAACACGTACTCCCGACTGTAAGCCGTTCTTAATTCCTCTGAGTCCTGCAATTACGTAAAAGCGTAGATCCAGGCTACGTTTCGTTGTTCCCTTATTCTATACGATCCATTTCACTTCTACGTAATCTCTGTTCTTCGAAGACTTATTCCAAGGAGCGTAGCTAACAGTCTAATTAGGAGATCCATCGCTACTAGAAACTGAGGCTACAGCACCGTAAAGAAGAAAGCCTGGGTTTATAACAATTCTGTACGCTTCGGGCGGGATATAAAATGTAGGATACAACACGCGACATGAATCGTGACCTACTTTACGTCAAGTTTACTTTCATACCACGAACTTCAGTTGAGATTTAAATGATTTGTTTCCATTTGTTTCATGTATTGATATTCAAGGATGAACAACGGAAGTGAGTCAACTTTGTACTGAAGAACGCAGTCTTCTGGGATGTGGCACCGTGTAGATGTGGTGTTAACGGACGTTTCGGAGGATCGTATCGCCTCCATCTTCAGGGTAGAAGGAAAAATAAGAAAATCCGCAAGCGAAGAGACTGTGAGAACCGATACAAGCAGACTGGTGTTGGAAATAAACATAGATACGTTCCTCCGAAACGTCGGTTAACACCACATCTACACTTTGCCACATCCCAGAAGACTGCTTTCTTCATAGTCACCGCCATGAAAACCTCAAATCTTACAACTTTTTACTGTTTCACAAACTGCAGGTCGCAAACCTCTAGGGGAAAGCGACCTTCTCTGAAGAGAGTGGCCGATTTCACCAAGAATTATGTAAAATAAGACTGCAGTTAGCAATTATCCCCTTTATACGTACAACAAGAAAGATAAATGTGCTGGGTCGCTCTCTCGTTAATATTAACGACATTAATGGGCACTTGCGTAAATTGATGTATAATTTTAGGGGATCAAGACACCAGAAAGTTTTTCAACCGATTCAATAACCTATTACAACATGTTTATTTTTTTCTTCATGAACTTTCTGTACCCCTTTAATTCGTGGTGTTGTAACTGTCCAATCATCCCATAAGGATGGTCAATTGATGTTTTGTGTATTGTTAGGGTTCTGTGAAATTCCTCACTTTCGCCTCACAACTGGAGATTCCCCCCTTGAGACACGCAGCAGGTGGCTTGGGTCAAGCTTGAAGCCAGCTTCCCATCCGTAAATAGGTCAAGTTAATGCGTAACACTAGGCCGAGTTCTTTAGAAATTCTAAACTTGACAGGGCAAGTCATAATTTTAGCAGCGTCGTTTTCTGCTACCCCAAAATTTCAGTTTGACAGCCACGCAGCAGGTGGCAAAGTTCACCCCTAAACTCTACACGCGTGGATATTTGCTTTTCTAATTGGAGGAGAAAGATTAAGCAACCTCTCAGTCTGCCCGGTCCAGCCAATCATAATCTGAAGTGGGAGGCCCTTTACCCGAATTGTTGGTAACCGGAACAAATACTTACCATTCAGAAAGTGCTTGGCGGAGAACTCTGAAATTTACATTCACCGGGGGTACACGTGTTCTGATCCCCGTAAACACCCCCTGTGGTGATTATTAACGTGTGTGTCTTAGTAAACAGTAAGGAAGCCTACATTCACAAATCCGTTAAGTGGATTACTACGGTGCAGTTACCACTTGAATAGTGCAATTCGAATAAAGACTTCAAACAGTTAATTGGTGTTGAGTGTTGACTTCCGTACGCCTAAAGCCCAACTAATCACCCAAGTCGTGGCCAGTCAATACGCCCTGAGAGGAGTTGAATTTCTCTACCGGAGCTAGCAGAACCAAAGACCGGTTACAGTGTAGAGTTTTGCATATTATATATTCCGATGAATATTCGGGTAAACTTTCTTTTGCGAGGGACTTCTTACTTGCAAGACTCCTATTCGTATAGAAATACATACAAATGTGGATATATAGGATTCGAACCGTGTTCCCTGTATTGTGTCCAATGTGTACATAATATCCAATTAAATTCTTTACTCCTTTACTTGTTTACTCAACAGCCAAAAGGCGAATTATAAAAAAAATCACGTACAAAAAGCGAAAAACAACGAACATGCACAAACAAAGGCTAAAAATGACACTTTCATCATTTACACAATAGCATTTTGATCAGTGCAATCACACCAACCATACGGCAAGAAAATTGTATATATACATATATCTTTACTATATTTAATATTTTAATAATTAAGAAAGTACCATTAGAAAACATGATTCAAAGAAACCGTATTAGTTACATACTCGTATATAATAATATTCCTACAAACATCAGCGGCTGAAGCGCAGAGCAGTCACTCACTCACTCACTCATTCACCCACTCACTTATGGAGCTGAGCCGTACTTGAGAAGCCGCCAATTGTGCAGCCACTCAAGAACTTCCCAGCAATTTATGAAACACGAAAGTTCATTACCATGTTCACAAGAGTCTTCCAGCGGTTCCTATCCTGAGCCAGATCAATCCATTCCATACCATCCCATCCTATCACTGACTTCATAGGAGAAAGGTAATATTTATTAGAAGATCTGACATTGAACATGGGAAATTTTTGATATAGGATATCGCGTAATTTGGTCATTTCCTCCATCTCTATACACAAAGTGTGGGTGTAAGAAAGTAGTCCTTAACAACAGGTGTTACTGCTTTGTGTATCAAAGTACTGCGACCGTTGGAGACTGCTGAGATGTCCGTGCTCTGTTTTCTTATACGAGTTTTCAAAGTTGCCGTGAGGTCTGGAGACACTCAGTCCAACTCAGTTGATTCTCATTAACACGATATGAAGCTTTGATGCTGCTGCAGATATTGTGAGGAAGATGAAATTTATTAAAGCGGTCAAAACTTATTTCGCGCGGCAGTGCGCAACTAAGTGCATGAGACGTACAGTGCTCTAAAGGAGAAGTCCTGTGACCCACTTAGAAGTAACGTCGTAAATCTTCGTTTCTAAATATTGCAGAGAATATATAGGCCAACCTCACGAATATAATGATTCCACAAAATAATAAATCTCCTTTTTATGATTCACTGTTGTAAATACTAGGAGGCAAGCTCAGATGTAAAATCACGAAACACAGACTCTATATGAATTTATATTTTAAAAATATCGTAACATTATAAATTATTTAAAATCATGTCTTGAATACAGCAGTAACGTCAAGACGAAAATTACGCGACGAAGAGATTCAATGGGTGATTGATGTTGTGGAGTTAATAAGCGAAAGAAACGTCCTTGGAAAACCAAAATGAACGTCGTCGATGGATTCTGAACACTTCTGCTTCCTATTTTGTAGGTCCCGGGTTCAGTTCTCAGCTCAGAAATCGGTTATTGTAACCGAAGTTTCTCGTAGTTATCCTCAATTCCTCCAGACTTAATATTGGAACTGTACTTAAATTAGGCCATAATCACTTCCCTTATAATTTATAATTTACCAATCATCCTATCATTCATTCATTTCATTCTTTCATCAATGGCTCTATAATCATTTGTTGGGCCCTGCCCTCTTCTTCAGTTTCGTAATTAAATCCAGGATTGCCATGGCAAAAGATGCATTTAGCAAGAAGAAGAATCTTTTTACCAGCTTGGACTTAAATTTGAGGAAGAAACTAGTGAAATGCTACATTTGGAGCATAGCTCTGTATGGGGCTGAAACATGGACACTTAGGGCAGTAGATCAGAAACATCTGGAAAGTTTCGAAATGTGGTGTTGGAGAAGGATGGAGAAGATCAGTTGGACCGATTATGTGAGAAATGAAGAAGTGTTAATTAGAGTCAGTGAGCAGAGGAATATCCTACATGAAATAAGAAAACGGAAGGCTAATTGGATTGGTCATGTTTTACGCAGAAACTGCCTTCTAAAAGAAGTTATTGAAGGAAAGATAGAGGGGCGGATAGAAATGACAAGAAGACGTGGAAGAAGACGTAAGAAGATGCTGGATGACCTTGGGGACAGAAGAGGATACTGTCATTTGAAGGAGAAAGCTCTAGATGGCATTAAGTGGAGGAATTGTTTTGGAAGAGACTGTGGACCTGTCGTCTGAGAGATTACTGATGATGATGATGAGTAGGACCCCTTAGATGAGTGATCAGCCCGTCGCAAGGCCGCAACCTACATACAGGATAACACGAACACAGAATAAACACACAGACAAACATCCATGCCACGAGTGGGATTCGAACCCACGAACCCAGTGTTCGAGCGGACGAAGACGGTTCATACTTCAGAGAGCGCGCTCACCGTGACCGACCATCCTATCATTCAGTTCTATATAATCTTAGATCTTCAAAGAATCATTAAATGGAAATGTAAAAGAAGAAATGGGGTTATCCCTGGGCTTAATTAAGTAAACATCATGCCATGAAGACACAGGAGAGAAGACGTATATTCTCACCTCGACACTAGATAGATGTGAGTGGTCAGTTTCACGCCCCTGCCGCTTTACCCCCATAGAAACAGTCCTTGTACCCATTCTATGGGAAGCTTGGTGAGCCCCAGAATGGAGCATCCAAGTGTCAATGGACTGCTCATGGTAGTGCTGTATTCTGAGTAGTTCTGTATTGTTGAATGACGCTCTTTCAAAAGAGCGGCGGTTGCGCAGCGTAGATTGTGACACGAAGAGAGCCAAGAATGATAAATGTGCAAGGATTTGAAAGACTGTAGTCGCGGACAGCCTGGAGGAAAGTACTATAATCCCTAGTCACAACAGTCGGCAGCAGACTGCGATTTCTGCCGGATACATCTAGAATCCAAGTGTAGAGCATTACCGGTATATCAGCTCCCACGGAAGTTAATTTCGCTCTTAATTAAGCTACGGTTGTGGGATTGGATAGCAGATGAGTTGATCGAGCGTAATCATGCCCGTGGTAACCCGCCGAATGTGATCTGAGTGTATATAATGAAACTGCCTGCCCCCGGCTGGGATCAGACAAGGGTTGTGGGCGCTACGCAGCAGAATTTCAAAGCGGAAATTGCGTGAACTATCACCATTATCTAGAAAATGTTCTTTAGCTAATACTGAAAAGAAAATTATCATTATCCTTGCTATATATCCCTGTCACATACTTGTAGGCACTATAGACTGAGCTTCACAGTGGACAAACAGGTTCGCGCAGTATGGATGAGAATATGAACACAGAGCAGCGGGTTCTTTCGTTAATGTATGAATTGATGGCTCAGTTAATGAATATATTAATGAAACGAATAGTGACTTAGTTTATGGATTACTGATAAATGGCTGAATTAATTAATTATTGGCTAGATGAACTGATGAAAAGTTGGAAAATGAATTTTTCATATAAATAGTAGAAGCATCAATAAATGGATGGATGAATCCAGAAATCCGTGCAGGGTTTGTGTGAGAAGTTCTGAATAGAAGACTCTAACTAGGTAAGACAGAGGGTCACATGTAAGGATACTAAAAAGGATATGGAATAAAAGGATTTTGACAAGTAGCTTATTTTGAATATGATAACAAATCTCAGGGTTTCATATAAATCTAGAAATTTCTTTGTCAGTTAAGCAACTATTAGCTTCTCACGATTAATTATGTTCTTTTCCCCTTGGCACTACAGCCCCAGTGGGCCTAGGCCTACCTCCATGAACTTCTCCGTTCACTTCGGTTTTTCTAGATCTTACACATTCGGTAGGACTCCTTGGGCGGGTGATCAGTTCACACACAAACCACGAAAAATGCACGCACACACACACACACAAACACAAACACTGAACATCCATGTCCCGAGTGGGATTCGAACCCATGATCCCGGCTTCCGAGCGAGCGAAGACAGTGCATGCCTTAGACCGCTCGGCTACCGTGAACGGACTGACTGATTAGAGCCATTTTAAACTGTGACATAACAGTTTGCTCTCCCTTCTCAAAACTCGCTCTTATCCTGTAACTTCCTACTCGTCTGCAGTTACTTTATATCTGTATACGAGGGTTGGAACTTCAATAGTGGCAACACTGTTGTACAGACGCCATGCAACGGAACCAAATAATGTCGCTCATACCACACGTTAGTTACATACCTACCTTACCTCGGAGCAAATGGACTCTCCCTTCCCACATCACGCGCATGCGCAGTGACGAGAAGAACAGAGCCTCGTGTTAGCTGGCGGTCTAATGTAGTGTTGGCACGATGTTTTCGAAACAGGAACAACGGAGTTGGAAAAAGATTGAATGTGCCAGAGGCCGTACAGCACGACAGCGTCATCAAGGTCTTCAAGAGGCTTGCGGGGAATCTGCTTTGCCTTACAGAACAGTGGCAAGGTGGGTAAAAGCCTTCAACGAGGGACGCCAAAATGTGGCAGACATGCGTCAGCCAGGTCGTCCTAGTGTTAGTGAAGAAGAAGTGTATGCTCTTTCCGCGTTACTGGAGAGTGATCGACGCCCTACGATTCGTGAGCTGGCCCGAGAGACAAGATTAGCGCATACGACTGTGCTTCACTTTCTGAAGGAACGCCTGGATGTGAGAAAAATTGCATCACGATGGGTTCCGCATGATTCGACGGAAATGCAGAAATGGCAAGCTGAGGCTGATTTGTTCGACCGATGGGGCTGGGAAGTGCTGTACCATCCACCATACTCCCCGGACTTAAGCCCTTGTGACTTCGACTTGATTCCTAAGATGAAGTAACCACTTCATGGCATTCTCTTCAGAACTGTTCCAGAGATTCTTCAGGCAGTAGACCGCTCCATTCGAACTATCAACACAACAGGCGCTGCTAAAGGTATCCTACGACTTCCATATCGCTGGCAACGGGTTGTACACAATGCTGGTGACTACACTGAAGGACAGTAAACCTTCGAAACATGCATCTGTTTTGTATAAGTTGTAAATATAAATAGTTACCACTATTAAAGTTCCAACCCTTGTACGTACTAGGATAAGGAAAAAACAAAAATATATTACGGCATAACGATCATTCTTATCGCGATATTCACTTAGAGGGCAAATTCATTCCCATTCTCAGAAAAAGAAACAACAGGATATGGCCCCCAATATTTATCTGCAGGAATGTAGTTTCCAAATCTAATTAACTTCTTTAATTAGTACAGAAATAGGAGTTGAATGTTATTGTAATTCATGAAATTTTATAACTATGGTAATTAAAATGCTTCAGACATGTGGGAACTCGTTAACTGAAACAATAAATTAATTGCTACATATGTGCTTATGAGTGTAATGAAAATGTAGGCCAAATAACGGTATGGAAAATTCTGATGCAGAAGTTAAAAGAGATGACCTCGTTATTTGGTATACATAATGAACCGTCAGTAACATGTTATGCTGTCCGCTGTAAACTATGAGGACACAAATATACTTGCTCCCCTAACAAAGCTGCATATCAGATCATTATACTAACTTTAAAGTTTACGACATTAAACATTCTACAACATAATCTTCATACAAACGCCGTATCCAACATTACAATTCTAAAAAGTCACTTTTGAATGGTCCCCCAAACATACATAACATAACACTAATTTATAGCAGCATAAAATTTTATTTTTTATTTTATTTTTATACTAATCTTAAAATCAATATTAAGATATTTTAAATTACTCAATAGATCCATATATAGCAAAATAACAGTGATACCATGTATACAAACATTTGGAATATATTATAAATTGTAATATATGGAACCATATACAAATTACAAAAATAAACGATTTAAGTATTTGGAATGTATCGCCTGATGATGGCATCACAAAAAGCCGAAACATGTAGTGAAATTGTATTTTAACACAAAATAAACACACGATTAACATGATAAATTTGTGAGCAAATTATATTTTACATCTGGTTCGCCAAACTATAAAAGCCAATATTGTATATATATATACATGGATCCTATAACATAAGCACAGAAATTCAATACTATTTGACAATCATAGGTCCAAAAATAAATGTTATATTCTAGAGATCTATCCTAAAACCTCAAATATCAATACATAAAATCATTAAAAATAAACAAACAATACACGTTTCCTTATCTCCCGTCACAAGCATTCAAGGGAGACACTGACTGTTCAGACATAAGCAAAAGCTCTTGTTCAGAAACATGCAGACATTCGGGATCAGTAGAAAGCCTGGGGATATTACCAACACTTCTAAAATAAATAAGTGGTCAATAAATCCAGTCAGCAATCCAAACCCCGTCTATAGTCACTCCAAAAAGTGACAATATGAAGTGAAAATCTTACATAGAAGAAGTAGGTGTACATGGGAGGATAGTATTAAAATAGATCTTTAGTGAAGTGGGATGCAAATATCAGAATTGGAATCAACTACTTTTAGAACAGGGTGTAGTTATGAGATTCTGTGAATTCGGTAAGGAACCTTGGGAATTAGTGGACTGATTATTTGACTAGTACCCTCTCAGGGACTATTCTTTGCACGAAATTAGAGCACAACCTCGACAATAAAAACGAATTAAAGCATTGGTGTGTTCGGAATACTGAATTATTTTAATGTTTTTCTCCTTGGCACTACAGCCCCAGTGGGCCTAGGCGTACCCCCATGAACTCCGTTCACTTCGGTTTTTCTAGATCTTACACATTCGGTAGGAATCCTTGGGCTAGTGATCAGCTCGTCGCAAGGTCTCTACCTGTAGACAAACACAGAAAAACCCACACAAACATCCATGCCCTGAGTGGGATTCGAACCCACGATCCCTGCTTCCGAGCGAGCGAAGACAGTACATGCCTTAGACCGCTGTGCTACCGTGACCGGCATTATTTTGATTGCTGCAATTAAAATAAAAAGTAATTAGTAAAATTATTCATTCAAAAGATTTACAGATACGAGTATATACTCGCGCTGAAACTAGGGTGCAACAAATGTAGCGCCTGCATAGAAAGATCGACACCTCCTTCGTTAAAGGGGCAACACATATCTATTTAGAGAGAATAAAAAGCTTGGGCATAGATCTCGAGGAGATTGAAGCCAGGAATAACTGTGCTGGTGAAGGCCAGCAGCAATTTAACAGACCGAACGACCAAACCCGCAACAGTCTGACAGTAACAAGAATTTGCTCTTGGGCCCCAGATGGGGCTTGACCTGTCGACTAAACGTCCGTCATAACATAAATTTGAATTAGTTCCATCATGAGCTAGTTCCGAACCAACGAAAACACGAATGCGGAAGCAGAGGAGCATTCATTGCCGAAAGTTGTTACCAGGCAATGATTGGTGAAGATACAGAAAACCTTATGAGTACTGCAATATAGAGATTTACAGTGCGTAGATCCGTGAAACTGTTATAATTACCTATATTTACGAGTTATAAGAATCCAGTAAATCCAGTTATCAATAGAAAACCCGTGCCTAATCACTAACCAGACATTTTATTAATATCTCTAATGTGGAATAGCTATTCTGTTTTCAAATTTTATTAAAACACGTTTAATTTTCGTACTCATAAGCGAACATAAATTAAACACAAAAATCATGTGTTTTATTGGCTCTGAAGCGCTTCTGTAAAACATCTGGAAAGGACCAATGTCATTCCTCTCCCCCTTACCGCTTACAAAATAAACCTTTTAAAATAATAAGTGTCCAGTGAAGGAGAGGACGAGAGAAGAGAGAAATTCAGGTTATTGCGATAAAGCGGTTTTAATCTAGCTAATGGAGCTAATTTGGTATAAAAATATCACGTCACCTCACGCATGTGCCTCTGAAAACGCACGCCTGAAGCTGCGGTGATCCTCGGGGAATATCTTTCCTGCATTTTTTGTTAATAATACTCTACATTAAATTACCATGTACTTAGTGAAGTAAGAGAATTCTATAATTACGACAATTGTTAGGCAAGCCCCGTAACACACATGCGGCCAACATTACAGCTGCGGTGTTTTCTGTGATCCGCGCGGTGACATTTGCTATGCAACTCCTCGTGTATCGCGGTGTATGGCCGGGGTGTGAAGCTGACCACATACTTTCATCTAGTACTAAGGTCAAGAATGCGTGGATCTATACATCCATTCTCCATAATTCTTCATGGGGTAGTGTTTACTTACTTAAGCACAGGGACAACTTTACCTGACTTTACTGCAGTTAGCAAACAAAAGGGAGTTCACATATTATTGCAGGTGTTCTGTTTCAGTGTTCCAGTACTGGCAGTTTAGGTTAGCTTTAACAAATAGTTATTTTCGATTATAAGTTGTTTGCTCTCGTTATAAGTAAATAGTAATTATGTGTTATTCTGTCTATGATTTATTCTAACCGTCTTACACTGCATACATTTATTCACCTTACTCTTCTCTCTTGCACTACATGTTTCAGCACAAAAGTGCCATCTTCAGGTGCTTTTCGTTGTACGTCAAAATACTTCATTGCATGCCCTGTTGTCTTTATACTAAAATATATACTCGTCATATATATTCATAAATTTTAAATGTTAAAAATATTAAAACTGTTCAGGATTTGTCATCCTTATGTCGTATCTCAATACGCGAGTCACGCCTATCTTCCTCTATCGGAGCATTCTTGCTACTTTCGTGTGTGTATTGTGCTTTGTGTTGTGTCTTGCTCCTGTGACTGTGTGTGTTATACTGCAGTTTTAATTTTTTAATATTTAAAATTTATCAATATATATGACGAGTATATATTTTAGTATAAAGACAACAGGGCATGCAATGAAGTAGTTTGACGTACAACGAAAAGCACCTGAAGATGACACTTTTGTGCTGAAACATGTAGTGCAAGAGAGAAGAGTAAGGTGAATAAATGTATGCACTGTAAGACGGTTAGAATAAATCATGGACATAAATCAGTGCAACAGGACGCTAAAATATAACATGTGTTATTCTATTTATTTCGTTTTGATATGAACTATTAAATTATTTCACATTTGAGCAAACACTAATAATTAAATAATTAAAACGTGTCACTATTTATAGGCGCATTTGTAATCAATATATGCGAAAAACGCATATTCGTTTCTTAACATCTGACCGTCATACATTATGAAAAAAAGTATTGGAATCTTGTCAAATTCTCAACCTCAAAAAATGTTGGGGTGTGTGGTCGTTTTAATAGTCCCTGTGCGAATTAAGATCAATTCTGTGAAGCCGTCTGCGTATAGTTGTTTGCCCTTCTAGCTACTAAATCTATAAATCACAGTGCCTAGGGGCTATGGTGATCTTAATACGGCCCTGTTTATATATGTTACGAAATCTGGAACGTCCGTTCTGTCTCTTACGTCACGACGAGCAGCAGACGTAACAACAGCACAGTGCGTATTATGTTGTGATTTAAAGCAGGTTCAGATATTTTCTGCTGGCCACGTGGCTCATTACGATGCCGCGCATGTCAACAAATCCCTCTTGAGGCGTGCGTGATAGGTCAGCGCATAATTTTTTCCAACCTCTCTTTTCACATAATGTACAAGAAGACAAAGATATATTGGACACGCAGTAAAATAACAGTTCTCGAAATTTTGTTCTTGGTCTCCTTTGAAAAGTTTAAAGAAATATCTGGACCCCATGGGGAAGAAGAAATTTGGGAAATGCATAATTCAATCGACTCAATCTGTTTCCAACTGCTTGAGGTTTCACAAAGCTGTCTTGTGTCACTTTGGGTTGTATTTACCTTACGCGTTAATTTGTTATAAGATTGTTCGTGATATTAAAATAACAAACGTTGAATATTCAATATATTTTTAATGCTGAAAATTACGAATGAGAAACCGTGTGTCCTCCCTGGCAAACTGTTTTAGTAGTCGTAGGCGTAACAGTACCACACTTTCAGAAATACTGCAGAAAGTTACCCTTATATTCAGGCCGCGCCTTAGCTCAAGCGGTTAGTCGCTGGCTTCCCATCGCGGCGGCCCGGGTTCGATCCCGGGTCTGGTCAAGTGGGATTTGTGGTGAACAAAGTGGCGCTGGGGCAGGTTTTCTCCGAGTGCTTCGGTTTTTTCCTGCCAATCTTCATTCCACCAATTGCTTACAATTACCCTCATCTATCATCTGGGGCTGGTACAATAGGCCAGAAGTGGCCGCAGTACAAGGGACTTAGACCCACCCCACTAGCAAAAATAGATTATAATAATAGTAATATACCCTTATATTCAGTTATCAACTACGAGTATGATGAAAAACTCTGGCAACAGACCCACAGTGTCTGATATTACTTATGCTAAATCACAATGTTCGCCAAGATTCTGAGCGAGATTAATCCAGTTCAAAATTTCTATGGCGATTTTTTTTCCTTGGCACTACAGACCCAGTGGGCCTAGGCCTACCTCCTTGAACTACGTTCTATGGCGATTACCAGCACATATTTTGTGTAAAATGTGTGTTTCCCTCGTGCGTCATATATGACTGATCTTCCTCAAAATCATCCATTTACTCAGTAGAGTAATTCATTGGCTTGTTGATTTTTAGCGACTTTTCATCTACTGAAATTTTACAATGATGAAAATTATTGAATGATTTAATCAGTGGCAGATAAAACATGTGAATCCCTGCTGCTTAGTGCAACACTTTAAGTCGGCATGGATAGTTCGGGACAACAACCTGGCATAATAGTGAGATCTGAGAAAAGAAAAATCAGCTCTTGAAGAGCAGATAAAACTATTGACCTATATTATTAATATAATGCCCAAACTCCATGTTCAGGATGCAAGTTTAAGATATAAATTAATAAACGTCTAGAGAATAATAGAAAAAACTATATAAAATCAGTTTCATAAAACAGCTGTAATGTTAGGCTCAGTGATTTATGAGTCACGCTATCGGAAACTCTTCAGTAAGGAAACACTTTTATGAGAAATTCCACTGCACACCTATAATGCATGCGAAGATATTAGGGACAAAATATATCCCATTCCAAAATGAAATGAAATAAAATTTTGCATTTTTTTATATCCGTTCAGCCTTCAGATAGCAATTGGACTGGATGCCGTGGTGAAATACTTCCATTTCCGTGACTTTGAAACAGATGCAGACAGTGAGCTGTGGCTTATTCCTTCACATGAAGTAATAAGGCCCATTTGACCAGTTACTATCAGTGGACAGTTGAAGATTATTAACCGCATAAAGAAACCCGTTATAGAATTATGCAAAAGTTCAAACGACAGCATATTTTTCTTG
Organism: Cryptotermes secundus; assembly: GCF_002891405.2. Taxonomy (NCBI): domain Eukaryota; kingdom Metazoa; phylum Arthropoda; class Insecta; order Blattodea; family Kalotermitidae; genus Cryptotermes; species Cryptotermes secundus. Next base: position 1,263,091 of record NW_019727402.1, on the reverse strand, counting down.
CTGCTGGAAATGGAAAATTGCTATGTATCTGCTAGAATCTGTATTTGAGCTTAGAATAAAATCATACAATGAGAAGCTTCATAACCTGTACTCTTCGACAAGTACAATTAGAATGATCAAGTCAAGGAGGACGTGATGGGCAGGGCATCTAGCGCGAATGGGGCGAAGAGGAATGCATGTACGAAAATGGCGGGAAAGCCAGAAGGAAAGAAACCGCTAGGAAGACCAAGGCGTAGGTGGGTGGATAATATTAAATAGATGTTAGACTGGTGGTATGGACTGGATTGATTTGGCTCAGGATAGGGACCAGTGAATGACTTTTGTGAACACGGTAATGAAACTTCGGGTTCCATAAATTGCTTGGAAGTTTTTGAGTAGCTGCATAACTGGACGCTTCTCGAGAAGGTCTCAGCTCCATGAAATTAATTAATTAGTTAATTAGAATAAAATCATAAATCATTCTCAGTTTCATGTGATTGTGATATAAGTTAAGTGTCTGATGTTCACTAAACGACTACATTTGTTATTTTAAAGTGAAATAACGTCGCTTAAAGGCCTATAATTTGATTTTAAGTAACTGTTGCCCGATTCACTGTAATAAAATTTGCCTGCAACATTTGGACTCCTTGGCTTGTATTACAAATCACTGAATTGCCTAAAATGTACTGGAACGCCATTTTTAACATAAGACGACGAAGAGTTTTAATTGCTACAATGAAATAACTAACTACATCGTGGGGAGTCGTTCTTGAGGCGATGAAAGCCACTCAAGAATTAACGCACTATTTATTCATTCAAAAATGAGCCCGCGCCATAGCTCAAGCGGTTAGTCGCTGACTTCCCACCGCGGTAGCCCGGGTTCGATCCGGGTCTAGACAAGTGGGACTTGTGGTGGAGAAAGTGGCGCTGGGGTAGGATTTCTCCGAGTACTTCGGTTTCCCTGCCAATCTTCATTTCACCAATTGCTCCACAATCACCCTCACCTATCATCTGGGGCTGGTAAAATAGGTCAGAAGTGGCCGCAGTACAAGGGACTTAGTCCCACCCCATTAGCAACAAAAAATATTCAGTGAAAATTGCTTTATCTTGCGTCCACTACCGGATATTATCCTAAGCAGCATGGATCCAGTCCACATTCTTATTGTCTAAAACTTTAAGATCCGTTTTAATGTTTCCCCATATACATATAGATCTCCCACGTGGCTCTCTATCTTCAGTTCCTCTGATCAACATTATAATATTTTGGACCTCCTTATGCCTGAAATATGCCCCGTGCATCATGTTCTTCATTATTTGATTGCCCTGTTCTTTGGCTAAGAAGAATAATTATGAAACTTTTTATTATGTGATATTTTCTGCGACTTTTCATTCAATTCACCACTCAGACCAAAATATTTTCTCTGCACTATGTCCTTAAACAAATTCAGAACGGCAAATTTGCTTAACGCCACGTAAACTTTCTTTCAAATATGTTCAGAAGAAAAGGTCGACCCTCCTAAAAACATGATACGTAATTAAGATTTAAAAGGTTGTGACGGTTGTACATCGGTATAAATATTATGTTTCTGGACATTATCCATCGTGCTCTTTTTATGTAAAACACCGCCCTGTTTATATTTAAAGACCCAACGTTTCGGAGACTGGAGTCTGCCTCCGTCTTCAGGTAAAACCTACTCAGTAGAACCCAATCGATAGATCTAGTCCATATCTCCGAACCGGGGGTAAGGACTGGCTCAACTGAGCAGGTTTTACCTGAAGACGGAGGCAGACTCCAATTTCCGAAACGTTGGGTCTTTAAATATAAACAGGGCGGTGTTTTACATAAAAACAGGACGATAAATAATGTACAGAAACAGAATATTTATACTAGATACTTAATACTTAATACGACAAAATTATTCAACATTTTTCTATTATTTTATCATAAAAAGCATTAAATTAGTGTTCTAGAGAAGACTTACATTATGATTAACAATTACGTGATTATTTTCATTGATTACCATTAATTACATATGCAATGAAGACACATATAACTTGTAAAGTAGACTTCTGGGTAATGTTTTTTTCATATCTTTTTTCAGCTCTAGATGAAATTATATTAGAAACAACTCATAGAGACTTCCACAGTATGACAATCAGTTCGTGTATATCATTGACACTTCTTAAAATCTGTGTATCTAAGCATGTACATTCATTCAACGTTACGTTATTTCGGGATTAGTACTAAGTTTCAATCATTCCTCCTCCGTGGCCTTTAGTCCACAAGCGAACTATACCGACAGAGCGATCGCAGCTTGTAGGCGAAGTTAGTGCCAAATTTTGCGGATAGATGGTGTCGCGTGGTCAGCGCAACGGATTCCCACGGCAGTTAACTTCGATTTTCTAGACCGGAAAGTGTCAATCATTATAATATCCATTTATTTTTAATGGTTAAGGCACTATGCTAAAAGCCGGAAGGTGGCGGGATCGAATCCCAATGAGGTAATTGAATTTTTTCAATTTATCTAATCTTTCCAGCCGCACTATAGTCCTGAGGTCGACTCAGTCTCTAACAGAAATGGGTAACAGGAATATTCTTGGGGGTAAAGGGCGGCCGGCGCGTAGGGCTGACAACCTCACCGCCATCTATGAGCCGACTGTCTAGAAAATGTGGAAACCTCAACATCTCACAACCCTATGGGCCTCCAAGGCCTGCTACATGATACCTTTACTTTTACTTACTAACCATGAAATAATAATGAAATCTCTTCACGTGACCCATATTTACAACAAATCTGTTTCAACAATAAAAATTCATTCCACTAATTTTCACATTACGAGCTTATATTCAGTCCGGAAGCTTCAGCCTTACCACACCCTAGGATGACGTGGCAGATATAAAGCATATATATTCGGAATATTAATGTGTAAGTCTGTCGCCAGAGACCGCTACTTATATGCAATTATATGCCATCATAAAATAAGGCACAATGGAACTCGGACAATCCTTGTAATATACGAGATTTCTAATGTGTAATAAAGTAGAGATGCATTCTGGGTGGGGTGCAAATAAAACTGGATATCAGGTTTGACGATACAAAAGCAGAGATCGCTCATGAAAGTCAGAAGGAGAATATATTTCATCTCTGTCTCCTGGCTTATGCAGTGAGAGAATTAGGTCATACCAGAATAAGCGTGGCACGCATATGAATGATCCATGTACGAATCCCAGTACTGGTTATCCCACCTGAGATATTCATAAAAATATCATTACATCCAACGATTGCTGGTTGATTTTGTGGTTTGTTTTACGATTCTATCAGTATCTCTGGATCCAGGATAGCGCAGTCATCACAGCGACTGGATAAGAGCTGGACGACCGAGGGGTCGGAATTCGAGTCCCGGTAGGGTCAAGAATTTTATCTTCTCCATATAGTTCACACTGGTTCTGGGGTCCATCTAACCTCTTATCAAATGGGTAGCGGGGGCCCTATCACCGCAGGTAGAGTGGCTGGGATATGAAGTTGACCACTCACATCCACTGAGGATGTTTGTTAACAGCGTGATAAGAGAATATTTGGACCGAAGAGAGATGAAGTGGCAGGAGGGTGGAGAACACTGCATAATGATGAGCTTCATGATTTGTACTCTTAGCTAAGTATAATTACAATGATCAAGTCAAGGAAGATGAGATAGGCATGGCTTGATGTGGTGATTTTTTTTTCAATTTACTTAATACTTCCAGCCGCACTATGGCCCTGGGGTCAACTCAGCATCTAACAGAAATGAGTACCAGGATCTTCCTGGAGATTAAAGGACGGCCGGGGCGCAAGGCTGACAAACGAGCCGCTTTTCTAGAAAATGTGGAATCCTCGACGTCTCACTAACCTATGGGTTTTCACTGCCTGTTATAATGATAGTTTTACATTTATTTGACGACAGCGTAGCTGCAATGTGCAGGAGCATCATCATGCATGTACCACATTCATGCTCTGACTGCCACTGGTACAATTCTTGTAGCTTTGACAGATCACGTAAGGGAAAATTTCGGTTGCCTGTAAGCCGATGAGACAAACCTATAAAACAGTCATTAACAATCCCTGCCAAAATACTGTTGGCGTCTACAAACTATTCTTTAACTATAACACAAATTAAATGTTTCCGGACACATGTTGGTATGGATACGTTTTCATCTATCGATGTGGCGAAATGTGTCCGCACCTTTAAGTTACACTCTGCATACATACGGCAATACACAAATGTGAGTCAAGAGAGATCAGTCTCTGAGGTCATTGACTAGGAACGGAATGACCATGGTTAGAAAGGCGGGTCAGGTTCAGTACGGCTTCGGCCGCGCCATAGCTCAAGCGGTTAGTCGCTGGCTTTCCACCGCGGCGGCCCGGGTTCGATCCCTGGTCTGGTCAAGTGGGATTTGTGGTGGACAAAGTGGCGCTGGGACAGGTTTTCTCCGAGTACTTCGGTTTCCCCTGCCAATCTTCATTCCACCAATTTCTCCACAATCACCCTCACCTATCATTTGGGGCTGGTACAATAGGCCAGAAGTGGCCGCAGTACAAGGGACTTAGTCCCACCCCACTAGCAATTAAACAAAAATAATAAGTACAGCCTGTGACTCCCGGTCGTGTGCTGGAGACGCAATGTAAAGCAGAAACGGGACTGCGGGAAGGACTCCCGGGCATCACATCAAGACTGGCATTTCGCTAGCTGATTGCCGTCACATGCTTTCCAACTCATTATTCACCCTAGCATTCGACGCTCTGATGTCTGCGAAGCTGACAGTCTGTTGAAATAAACCGTAAAAATGAGCCAATTAAATGTCATTATCGCCCTGATTTTTACTCTGGGTTCTTCATAAATAAATCACGACATCCTGCGAAATTTTGAGTTTTGAGTTACCAAGCGACACCATTCTCAGCTTCCCAGAATATCTAGCCTATTTGACGGGAAGGTGTATGTTTGAAACTAAGTGTCTCAGGACATAGGTTGAAGAAATTTCTAGACTTGCTCCTCGACAAGCAATCGCACTACGGTAACTTGTGTACAGATTTCGTTTCATCCTGTGCGCGCGCGCGTGTATGTGTAAAATAGATCTTTAAGAAATATGCATACACACCTTACTTACTTACCTTCTTGAGGAGAAGCCAATTCTGCGGCTACTCAAGAATTTCCCAGCATTTTATGGAATCCGAAGGTTCATTACCGTGTTCACAAGAACCCTCCACTGGACCCTATCCTGAGCCAGATCATTCCAATCCATACCATCCCATCCTATCTCTCTACGATTCATTTGAATATTGTCCACCCACCTACGCCTTGGTCTTCACAGTGGTCTCCTTCCTTCTGGCTTTCCCACCAATATCCTATATGCATTCTTCTTTTCCACCACTCGTGCTACATTCCCTTCCCACCTCATCCTCCTTGACTTGATCATTCTAATTATATTGGAGAAGAGTACAAGTTATAATGGGTGCAAAACTTGGTCTCTGACATTAAGAGAGGAATATAGACTGAGGTTATTTGAGAACAATGTGTTGAGGAGAATATTTGGACCGAAGAGGGAAGAAGAGACAGGAGGTTGGAGAAAACTGCATGCATATACACCTACATATATGAAATACAAAAGAGAACAACATGGTGATACTAGAAATATTTTCGATGTAAGGAAATACTAGATGAAATTTCAATGCTCGACGTCGCCGTTTCGAAGTAGATTAAAGCTCCATAGAAAATAACTAGCTTCATGGAGTACAGTCGTTCAAAAACCAAGAGCCGCTCGATAAGTGTTCCGATTTTCAAATTATTTCAATTAAACCATTCTGTAGCCAGCGAAGTGCCAGTCAGATACAAAGCCCCAAAAATAAACACAAAAATCTGGTATCCGTAAAGAAATTTTGTATCGATTTCTCACCTCTCCCATACTTGCTACATGCCCTACCAATGTCATCCACTTTGATTTGATAACCCTAATAATACTGTGAAAGAATTAGACCATTTGCTACGCAACGGCTAGGTTTACACAGCCTAAAAGCCGGAATAATAACAGAAGCTAAGGTAATTTTGCTTGGCAACTGTTAGCTGGCACCTGTTCTCGCAGCAACGAATGAACTTGCAGGAATCAAAGCGTGGTCACAAGATTTGACATAGAGTTCGTGGCAACGGAAGAACAGACTAACACGAAGTGTGGGAAATGGTGATATTCATTCGGTTTTCTGGAAGTTAAAAAGGCAGATCATTTCGTAAACTAGTAGCAGAGATCAGCCTGAGATTCGTGAGATTCTTCATTCGGCATTCATAAGGAGTTAAATATGTGAGCTGTTATAATCAACTGTAATTGTAAAGACGTGCCGATAACCCCATTCATCGAATCCAGAACCAATTATTATTCATCACGCAAACCAGAAATTCGTGACAATATTTAGTGACGGGTACAGGCCATGAAGTCCTCATTATGTAACGTTCTTCGGTCTCCTGTTAACTTTTCTTCCTTGGGTCCAAATATTCTCTTCAGCACTCTGTTCTCCATACAACCTAAATCCATGCGCTTCCCTTAAAAAGACATATTAAGTTTCTGTGATATAAACTTAAGATTTAGAGTAATATACATTATATTTATGTGCATTTTCAACGTTGTTACAAATGTTCTTCTGTTAACATTTAAACAGCGAAAAGTGAGTGATGACTGGTCATTTATTTCAGTCACTTATGCTGTATATTGTGCAATGGGACTATGGTTGTGAATTGTAAAACGTGAAAGGAAGGGCCATGGTTTGTTTCAAACAGTATACAAACAGTTGCCTGGAAGGACTGATTAAAATTACGAAACATCTTCACTCAGGAAAGCAGGTTTCCAGACCAAGGCTCGAACCCATTCCCCGCAGAGTATGAAATAAACCGCTATGTTAGGTTCAACTAAAATCACAGTCACCAAATTTCCAGTTCCGAAACATTCACTCAAGAACTTAACCTTTGTTCGTAACAATTCATGCATGAAAAAAAATCTCAGCTAAGAGTTTCTTTGCATTTCGTGGCGTTTTCAAGAACATTACTGTCGCGTGTATCTGTGTGCAGTTGTACTCGTCCCAAAATTGTACCCTGACAAATCTCGGAATATTCCAGAATATCCTGCTGCAGTTTATGTCGGTTCAGTGCATTATGATATTATGCAGATAACCTGGCCAGTTATAAGCCGGCCTTTGGTATTATACATGATATAGGCCTACAGCTCGAAGTTTGTATACCATCAGGGAGACTTTGGTGTCATGAATAATGGACAGGTCCAGTGTTCTCGCTCTGAACAGAGCTGTAAAAGAGATTGCTATTCCCAGACTTATATAAAATTAACGATTTCGTATCCAGTTTCGTAATTGGATTGAGAGTATTTTGCCAAATTTAAAAAAACAGAATTTTATGTTTTTTGAGAAAACTTGGAAGTGGAGAGTTAATTAATATATGAGCAATATTTTAAGAATATCTCTATCTACTCGAAATTGCTTAGTTTTTGGACGTTGTCCATTCTCAAACATTCCATAGAACATAGCGTTTCGATAACTGATTCTGCTTCGATTCTCAGGTGAAAGGGCATGGAGAAGAAGCCACATAGAATAATGAAAGATGGACAAAATCCAAAAACTCAGCAATCCGAAGTGTTACGTATACACCATGGTCAGAACACTTTAGAAATGATCTCATCTGAAGCTCATACTATATAGCATGTGGTAATAAATTAATTAATAACTGTAACTAAATTTAACACAAAAAATAACAGTTTAAGAGGTAAAAAAGCAAAGGTAAAATTATCCATGTGCTTATTTAAACAAGTAATAAGCCTTGAAGACGTATGCGGGAGCGATCTACAGCTCCTAACATCAGACGAATATTTAAAGATTTAATATAATTTTACTTATAGAGATGGCCATTTTAGACATTACTATCGGAATATTATTTAAACCTATATTTAGATTTATATCAACCAAATAGGTTAGTTTGAAGAGGAAAAATGTCGAACATTTGAAGCGAAGACATGTACTTTTTCTAACTAACGAACTCAATATTTTGGTGTAAGAAATTTTTCTGTTAACAGAACGGAAATAGCAGTATATGCAAAAAGTAATAATGCCTGTATATTAATTATTAGTAACAATTATTGCTGAGGCATAATGACATCTTAAAGATGGACTATCCAAGACATCCAGAAAGTTAAGAATTGCCAACCAGATGGACGAAGATATACTGGATGTATGGATCCATATTTTCTTGACCTCGGCACTAGTTGAAGGTGAATACTCAGTTTCACGTCCCGGCTGCTTTACCCCCGGAGGAGGAGCCCCCGGTACCCATTGGATAGGAGGCTGGGTCGGCGCAGAGCCGGTCTGGACGACGTGGAGAAGAGAAAGTTCTTGACCCTACCGGGACTCAAACTCGGACCCCTCCGTTACCCAGCCGGTAGCCAGTCGCTATACCAACTAAGCTATCCCGCTGATATATTGGGTTTTCGGACTTTATCCATCGTCCTGGTTTTTAAGGTAACTAATAAAAACGTTTCGGAAACTGGATCTGTTTCCGAAACGTCGTGTTTTTATTAGTTATCTTAAAAACCAGGACGATGGATAAAGTCCGAAAACCCAATATATATCAGTGTGTTATACACCATCGTCAGAATCCTACAGTAACTACTTAATTAAGCTATCCCGGCTCCCTAACAATTATTAGTAAGCTCTAATATTACGATAGGTAACAGATCAACAGAACAAGTTCGAGAATGTTAATACTTGTATTTAGGAAGCATAGTAAGAAGTCCTGCTAACGAGAAAGTTTAAAAATGAAAGCGTGCGAATTTATAAAACAGTTTTCAAATACTTGAACAACACAATTTCCAAATTTTTTTTTTAATTAAAAAGATAAGGTTGAAGAAAAGGATAAAGACGAAGGTGAAACATGGACATGAGTATCACAGAAACCGAAGAGCAGAAATGGTCCGAATGTAATATTTAGTATATTTAACCAAATACATCATTACACAGGTCACGAAACGGTGAAATTCGCAGGAAGAGATAACTAGGCCTAGACCATGTAGATAGAACTGGTGAAGGCGGACAGCCGCGTTTGAGGAGCACGGATGTGTAAAGGCGAGTTTACGCTAATGGTGAGTTCGGACACGGATAAAGCCACGTCTTATCGAAGAATACCGCGAAAAGAGCATTCTGTGGGATTTGCGGGATCCCAATTATAAAGATAATCGGAAGAAGTTGAAGCTATGGGAGGAATTAGCCACGAAGTTTGAATGTTCGGTGAAGGAAGCGAAAGTGAAGGTTAAAAAGCCTATTAGAAAGTCATTGCCGCAAGATAAGCCGCAGCAGCAACTGTCTGCAGTGACATCTCTACACAAGCTGACGTAAACATTGAAGTAACCAGTCGCTCTGGGTTTACACTGGGGCAACTTAAAGCAACCTAGTTGCCCTCCTCGGGCGACTGTGTTTGCCGTCCAATTTATCAAGCAGCATGCGGCCAGGAGCAACCGCTACCGCATGCCATCAGGAACAACCGTTGCCGCATGCGACCAACCCCGAGGAGGGCAACTATGTTGCTTTAAGTTGACCCAGTGTAAAGCCGCCTTTAGGGGAACAATCTTTGAGACCGGTACAAGCGTCAACATGTCTATTTCACGAGAACAAGGAGAAGCAGAAAAATCAGGCGTGGTGATAAATTGCATGAAACGGTAATTTTCTGGTTGACAGAACCCGGAAACTAAAAATCGCCAAAACCAACGTCCGGCACTGAACTTGATCCTCAGCCAATTTCTGATAACACATTCAAAATGAACTCAGAAAATAACAGGCGGTGGTTACTCGCTTCATGTAGAATATTACCAGACTTGTGAGTAAGGCCAGGTTTGGAACTAATCAGTGTGTCGGTCGGGTTGGCCAGTTTGGTGACGCCCATGAGGTTCACTGAAGGTCAAAGGGATTCGGATATGAAGGAAATGCCCAAAGCATTATTATGTCTCAATATCACGCCGCGAAGAGGCATTAAGACTAGTTTCATATATTCTCAACCACAGCAGAAGTTGAAACGGATGTTGCGCTGAACCCCAGAAAAGTTCTCAACACGACGCTAATGAAAAAAAATTCCTAGTCAAAATGGGATCCCTGCTGTCTAGGTTATGAAGACTTTCAAGTATATTTAAGTAGTGAATAAAGCGTTATACTTCTGGAATGCTTTGTGTAATTTTTAGTTTTATCACTGACTGCTGCATGTTTAAAAATGTTTATGTATTCTGATGTTCCTGTAATCGGGAATTAATATAATTTTGCCTAAGCCCTTCCTCAGATGTACCTATTTTATCCAGGACTCCTCGTGGACGAATATAAGTAAACGATTATGGTTGATATGATAATATTAAAATTACGGAAAAGCTTTACAATACAACGTTCGTGGACTTCTTAATCAATTTAGTACATACCCAAACATGTGCTTTGTTGTCAAACGTACGGCAAAATTTGTGGTTTGCTTACAGCTCAATAATGTGACAAGAAACATAATGTAATATCTCCTAAATTGAATTCGGATTTATTGCAGAAATATAACGACCTGGGGCCATCCATCCTCCTACACAATGTATATAGGGAACTTGTACTGAGCGTAAAGTGGCAGGGAAGTGGAGCTGACCACTCACCTCCATCTAGTGCCGAGGTTAAGAATGGTGGAGTTAAAACTCCTCGCTCCCATACGTCACAACTGCTTAAGCATAGGGTCAACTTTAACTCTTAAGTTTGTGGAAATATGAAACTTCGTACAACACGAGCATAAATTGTTTAAATTCGTTATTAGGCCTACAACTAAAGATATGAAAATGATAGGGTTCATTTCGTTGTGGTGTGTAAATACAACAGAACTGTACTATATCTTCAGATCTTTTGCATTCGTCAGATACTGGAGAAAAAATGGGAGTACGATGAGACAGTACATAAGCTATTCATAGACTTCAAGAAAGCCTACGATTCAGTTAGAAGGGAAGTATTGTACAATATTCTGACAGAGTTTGGGATACCCACGAAACTAGTTAGGTTCATAACATATAGTAAAGTCCGTGTAGGTAAACATTTGTCTGATAAATTTCCTATCCCGAATGGTCTAAAACAAGGAGATGCTTTATCGCCACTCCTTTTCAACTTTGCCTTAGATTACCAAGGAAGCTCTGGATGGGCTCGGAGACTTCAAAGTAGGAGGGCAAATTATTCAAACTGTGAAATATGCAGATGACCTTGTGTTAATGGCTAAGGAAGAAACTGTGCTACAGGGCATGATTGATAGACTAATTGAAATTGGAAGGTGCTATGGCATGGAAATGAATGTGGAGAAAACAAAAGTAATGAAAATTTCGAGACAACCAACCCCAGTCACAATAAAGATAGACCAAAAACAA